>NC_043760.1:20060242-20272742 GCF_902148845.1 Salarias fasciatus
GTGAGACTATTTTCCAAATAAAAACCCTCTATTGTATTTCCTGTGACACTGACATTCAACAAAAAAAGTCTGAATTTATTTCAACAAACCAATGTAATTTATATAATCTAAACTATTGTGAAAATGGGGGAATTTCTGCAAAAGTACAGCATCCCACTTGAAGAATTAAAATATTTAGAAAAGTAAAATAAAGTGCTTCTTTGAATTGTTCTTATGAAAGTTTTGATGTATTCTGCGAAATACATTTGCTTTTCTTTAAACATACATAATTGGATTACCACATCTTATTGTGAAGTTTTTTATTTTTTTTTCCACATATATTATTGTATTTGAATATGACCTGAGCTGTTTATGAAAATATCTTTTTGTGACTTCCTTTCCACGACATCAACAAGGTGTCTGACACTAAACAATGATTTTAAAAAAGAGAGAGAGAGAGAGAATATCAAGTGGAAGCAGTTGGTCGCGTTATTTAGATTTCCTCTAAAGTGATGTGGGAATGCATTTTCTCGCTGTGTACAGCAGAACTCTCCCGCTGAAGCACAAAAGATTGAGGTCTTAAAACCGCACTCACACAGCTTTCTGGGTGTCTTTTCTCATCTTTCTCCTGCTTTTCCATTCTCTGTCTTGTTTTCCCTCGTCTTTGTCCCCAGCAAAACTATGGTAATTGTCTTCTTCAAAATTGTCGTTTACCACCAGATCTCCTCACTTTTTCAGCTGTTCAAATGTTCATCTTCTTTCTTTTGGACTTAAATCCATCACAAAACCAGTCACACAGCCGGCATTCTCCCATTTTGTATTCCAATATCCCCCTGTGTTTGTGTCAAGATAAAAATGCCTGCTGAATGCCAATGAAAGACACGTCTAGCAGTCTGGAGCATTTCAGGGGTTGAAAGATTCTTACTCAGTTTTTCTGTATAATCGTGGAAAAATTACCCCGCTCTCTTTTCAGGGCTCTCTTATTAGTCCGGACACAGCATAATTCGACTTAATTCTCAGAGTTAGATTTATCTGCATAAATCATGCTGATTGATTGTAATGAGTTTAATTATTGCGCCCAGAAAATTATACCCACAGAAACACAACTTGCACACAACATGACTGGAGAGAATGAGCTCCATGTTTACCTCCGCTCACATCTCCACCACACTTACAGCTACTTATATTTTACGTATTCTTGCAAAGCAAGAAGGAGTTTTAAAAACTCCTGAAAACTGTTTTATTCAAATGTGATGTGAAACAATGAGCACAGCCATTCAGGCACTTTGACTGACTTTTCTGAATCATTAGATTTGACTTTGTACATGATGGCCATCAGGGTTATACACTTTTTAATATTTTTTATGTATTTTTTTAATAACATGACTGATTGTGCTCAATGACACTCAGGAGAAACTGTCCATTTTATATTTCCTTAGTGTGTGACTTTGTTGTTTCTATTTGAATATAAAGGCGAGCCAAGGTGTAAGATGAAGAGGTATTAATGAGGATGGAAAGAGGGAAATTTAGTCGTCATACCTTGTCTGATGCTGGCAATGAGAGCGCAGCGCAACTGCTGGAGCCTTGATGATCATCCGCAGGCTGACAGTACAAAGTGTTACATGGAAAAGTGTGAAGTCACTCAATGATACACTCGGTTTGGAAAAAAAAAAAAAATGTTTTCAATTCTGCTCACTTACAAGTGCCTGCTTGCTTATTTACTCTTTCTTGTACCTTATATGTAAATTCGAAGATATTTTTGTTATTTTCAGTCCCAAAACCCTTAATAGTTTGAAAACTGTGTGCATTTCTTCATTATATGAACGTTTGACAGTTTTGTTTCATTTTGAAGTCTTAATATAACATATTACTATATAACTACAACATATAACTGCTTTTTTTTCAGTAAATACAGTTTGTATCAACGCTATCATTAGAATTGCTCTTAACCTTTCGCAGTGCCGTCACTTTACCTATAGCTGGTGAATCATACAGCGTGCCGCAGAATTCCTGGAGTAGCTAACAAAGCAATTTTCTGAAACATCATTGATTGTAATAAGGTGTTATTCTGTCGGGCATTTTATCATTCAGTTTGTCTTATCTTCCATAGCAGTTCAGAAAATGTTCTTGTAACTGGTAGTGATTCTTCCATGTAAAATCATTCTCCTTTTTTGTCAGAGATATATAAGAAGATATGAATGATGAGATTATAACACACTATATCCATCCATTGTTTGTGTTTTTTAAATATTATTATTTTTTAGAAACATTCAAAGTGTGTAAAGTAAGGAAATACACAATGTGACACCGCTTGCTGGAAAAACACGGTGAATACAGATAAATCGCAGTAAAGCTCCCAGTGACACTCTGGAAAGCTTTTTAGTCCCGAACGGAGACACGAATGCAAACAGCAGGGCAGGACTGATAGGGCGACTTTAAGACGCTGCTGCATGGAGCCTTTTAATTAAAATGCCTTTAATTAAATTGTCCAACCACACTGTTGTTTAACGCTGCTGCCTGTCGTTTTTTTAAAAAATCCTGGATCAAAAATGGTAAAACATGCTCACTTTTTCACTTTTACAATAATACTGTATTTCGTATGGAACTGTGGTTCTACTGCTTCATTTGTCTGTTATATTTTGTCCTTGTCTCCACTGATAAATCAAATGTTGCTTTCCATAACTCCTCTGGAGTTATTTTGCTTTGAGGAATCTATTCTGATCATCTGATCGTCATTCATTCTCTCTTTCCTCACCTTCTCCGCCCCGCTTCTCCTCAGAGCCAGTTCAGCTGCCAGGATCCCAGTTTCAGCATGGAGGACATCCTGGCCTCGCTCCCGAGGGTGGTTTCTGTCCCGCCGGTGTCCGGAGGCTGCGTCTCCTCGCAGGAGCTCACCTCAGGGGGGCAGATTGCTGTTGGGTTTGGGCGTGGCGGCCAGGACGACCCCAGATGCAATGGCACCCTGAGGAAGCAAGCCTCCCCGAGATCCAGCGGCCTGGTCGCTGGTTCAGCGCTCCTCGCGTCAGTACAAGGTAAAGCAGAGCACGATATGAAAGTTAGCTGCGGTCGTGGCTTTGAGCTCCAATTGGGGAAACAATGAAAACAATAATAAGCTTGGGGGGCTCATTAAAGTGAACAAATGTCCATGCCAATCCAAAAAAAAAACCTTTAGAAAAACAAGGAGATGCAATGACAGCCCCCCCATCCTGATGCGATACCTCCAGAAGCAGACTGTCCACGCAGTTATTTCATTTAATAAATGAAACATTTATTAGCAGCAAACTTGTTCTGTGCTTTTCTGGTTTATTAGATCTGTTTTGATTTCCCGGCACTTCACAAAGAGACCAATACCAAAAATAAAAAACCCGACCTTTTGACTTTAAATCAACAAGCTTCAATGTAGCTGAGATCAAGCCACAGCTGGCAAGAGGAGTCAGATTTGACATGGCTGATTTATACTGCAGAACACGTCCAGGCAGTCTGGGAAAGTGGAAAAAACATTTTTTGTTCCATTGGGATAGTTTTGCAAGGCCTCAGTCATTTTATTGCTGAGCGACACATTTATGCCTTCTGATTGTGTAGAAAATGCCGCTTTAAGGAGTGTAACTGTATCTGCTGGCTCACGCTGATAAGTTTAGGCATTCATGTAAAAATGTAAAAGAAATATCAGCGAGGGCCCTCTTAAAGCACTCATGGTGGAAAGTGTTTACCATAATGCAACAGTGACGCACAAATTCTCAAAAAAATAGAAAGGTAATTTGAATCCAGACTGTTAATAATTGTCGTGATGTGTTTTTTGAACTCTTGCCTTGATTGATTTCTGTGTCCTCGCACCCCAAGGCGGCGGTGACGACAGCAGCGGACAGCGTTACAGCGCCGACCCGACCGGCCTTTTAGCGGAACGAGCAGCCAAAGCAGAGAAGGACCAGGACGGCTACATGACTGCCATGAGAGACAAGAGCAGCACAGGTCTGAAGCAGCTGGACGCATTAAAACTGCTTGAGGACCAAATATGTTGTAGCAACGCTGACCATTGGAAAAGCACAATTTCACTGATATTCAGTTGCATGGTTAAAAGTGAAAACTCATGACACGACACTCAAAATCACAAAAATAAATCCTCACCCTCTTTTTTGGTTCCAGATTTTCTCAACCCCGTGGAGGAAAACCCTTTTGTCACCCGTCGCAGGAACGGCGAGGCCCACACAGTGACGGATGGAGCGGGCTGCCACACCCTGCACTTATCCGCAGCCGCCGCCGCCCCCAAACCTCAGTCCGCCCACGCCGGTGACGAGTACATCAACGAGCCGCTCTACCTAAACACCTTCTTAAACCCAGGAGACAAGAACGGATTGGCCGGTGCAGTGTCCATCTCCGGCCCCGGGCCCTCGGCTGCACAATCAGTACTGCAGACAGTCAACCCGTCAACGTCGGGCCACACCGTTTCCTCCACCGGATACGTGGTACCCCCTGGCCACCTCCCTCACCCCTCCTATCCATCACACACACTGCATCCAGGGCATTCAGGACACACTCTGCACTCAGGCATTACCAGCAGCACCATCATGTTTGATAAGAAAGGCAAGAAAGCAACTTTTGACAATCCCGAATACTGGCAGCACAGTCTCCCTCCCAAGTCCTCACTGCACAACCCTGAGTACCTGCAGGACTGCAGCACACGCTTCTTCTATCGGCAGAACGGACGCATTCGCCCTGCGGTGGCCGAAAACCAGGAATACTTGTCCGAGGCTGCTATGAAAGCCGGCAACGTGTTGCCACCGCCTCCATACAGACAGAGGAACACTGTGGTGTAGTGACCCAGTAGCACACTGGAGGACTGACGAGTCTTACAGGCGAACATGACTGTCTTTTTTCATGCAGTACTTCTCAACTTGGGTTCTCCTTGCACCTTCCCCGAACATTTCTCTGTGTCATGTCTGTTTGCTGATCTTGTTGTGAGAAAAACTAACTGTTACTGACAACGTCACTCGACACCGAGGCCATCTTTTTAAACTCCAACAACGACCCCTTACTCCCTAAAGCAAGTACAGATATCTCTATGAGGTTGGTTCTGCCCCGAAGAACACTGTGGTGCCCATCTGTAGCACCAGCGCGGCAAATAAAGAACACAATCAATGACTGTAAAGAGATGTTCGATAAGAGGAACAGGAGAAAGAAACTGAGGTTAGCCCAAAGAGGATTATTTACATCGCCTGACATGCTTTTGTTTATACGCCCATGAGTCGCTGTCCGCCGTGTCCTTTTTAGCACATTTTCTACCCGGCCAGATGTGCACATTGTGATCTTCACAAACCGTCATTGCTTTGAGTGCAGTCTGTCAAACGGCACATGCACATGGAGTTGTGTCGTGACTTACCAGCAAAGCTGCAGTCATGCTGAAAGAAGCCCAGATGTGGCTTGCATGCCGTGCCCACATGCTTCTTTGACTTTTACCTTTTGCTATACCAGTAATGGATTTCAGACATTTATCTCACACACACACACACACACACACACACAGTTCATATCATGCCTAAAACATGCTAACATGTCCGTAGGCTTGACATACTCATAATAACCATACATCAATTCATATGTAAATACACACGGACAGATAAGCTTGCTGCCACTCGAAATGCGTTTCAGAGGAAAAGCTCAATTGACCTTGTGCTCAAAGACAGAGGGTGCCGGTGTCGGCAGGCGGTGGTGCAGCACAGGAAAAAAGGTTTAACAGGAAAGTAAATGTCACCATAGCTGTAGCGTCGCTCAGTACCTCAGTGGAAGCGTTCAGCAGATTATGGGCATGACTAAGTTGGGGTTTAACAGGTTGATCTCTCTGGAGATGACCCTTTAATTATCCCTTTAGTTTTCCTTACAGCTCCCCAGGCACATCAGTTCAGTCCGACCAGTGAGCAATCCCTCCATTATTTTTCTCCTCAGATTGTTGTGTGGAGCAGTGTGACCGATTTAACCAGAGCCAGAAGTGATGTTTCAGCTGAACCGATGTGAAACTTTTAACAGGGCAAAGAAGGTGACGATGTAGAGCATTTGAACTACAATAACAAGAAAACAAAGGATTTCAATGTATTTAATAGAACAGAGCGTTTGTTCATTTTTTATTTTTTGTGATCATCAGGGATCCGTTTATGTTCTGATCTCGTCGCACAACGTATTTGACTAATGAAGGACGGGATAAACAGCACAGGCACCCAGCCACGAAAAAGCACTACGGAGAAGGCAGAAAGGCCAACTCTACGGTGTCGCAAATAAGCCAATTATATGTCATTACCACACAGACGCGATCCTGCATAAAGGCTGTGTGGACCCAGTCGTGTCTGGAAGGATGTTAGGATACATCAAAGACAAGAACAAGCTAGTTTTTTTTTTTTTTTTTTCCGGTTTCTTTTTTTTCTTTCTTGCATCTCTACACTTTCACACTATTGTATGGCATAAAATCAGAAAATTAAATATTGACCATGTAGTCACGACTTGCTCTCTGTCTGAGGGTTGCGGTGGTTTCAGGCAGCAGGACTACAACAACTTTGTAAAATGGCCTCTTCTCCATCGGGGCACTAAGTGAAAATTGGACACGTTCTTTTTTTTTGTGGTTTGACATAAATGGTGAGACGTTGCAAGCTATCGCTCAGTCTGGTGATAACTTTGCTTACTCATACAATACTGCCAGATGCCACATTAAACGCTGATGGAGACCACTGGCATCTGTTGAAAATTGACTTTAAAGACCAATCTAGACTGGCGTTGATCATTTAATAGCACTTAATGCAAGGCCAAATGACATGGCTGTTATTCTTGCTGGAAGCAACAAATTTTTTTTTTTTTTTTTTTTTTGCAACTGCAATACACAGTGAAATGGGGTTCTCAGAAGATTATCATATTAATAATGGGAGCTGAGAGACGTATTAAGATTTCAACATCAGGGTACGTAGCTATAACTAGTTCTTGTTTGACATGACTTTTTTTCTGAGACTGCTTCACAGAGGCATTATTGCATTTGCATTCTGTTGATTAGGTATTTAAATATCTATATTAAACAGGTACTTTTTTTTCTTCTTTTATAAAACTGAGGGACACACAAGCGACAGATTTTGGAAACTTCTTTTGTTTGTGAATGAACATCACCAGGTCTTTTTCACCTGTCTACATGTGGTGAGTGCTACTGTAAACTTGGCGCCCTGCCTCTTTTCCCACATTAGATATTAGAGTGTAATTCTAAAAACATCATAAATTAATTTTTTACCCCTATGCCCACCTCAAATTACCGGTAACGACTCCCTCAAAGGAAGAGATTGCCTCATTCCTCCGCTAGCTGTGCTTATATACCAATACACGAGTACTGTTATACAACCATGTGCCTCCGTATTAAAGATTCAGATGAGCAGTGCTAATGATTTACTGTTCTCAACACAGATGTTGCCCTGGCACAGAGTTTTCTCCGCCTCTCAGGTTTTTATGGGAAATAATAATCATCCAGTTGGGCTGCAGCTGAGGCACGAGTTGATCCGTCGTAACTGAACATCAAAACTGTTGAAATAAAAATATAATGAGAGATAGATTAGTGCAATGATGCCACAGTAGATGCACTTATAAATTGTGCAGCAGCTCAATAGGAATGTGAATTTAAGAGTGGATTTTACTGCTTTAACGATCACTTCTGCTTCGGCTTCATTCTGCTGCCAATCCAATTTACTCGTTCTGGATCTGCTGTCCTGCACTTTAAAAGTTTAGGACTGTTTTACTGATTTTCAGATTCACACACGCGTACGCAGTGCATCACATGTGTGAACGTGTGCCCTGATTCTGTCCGCTTTATGTTGAAAGTCAGCTATGTAAATCATTTTTTTTAACAGCGCCCAGAACACATTACCAGCCGTCCTCGTGGACTCTGGTACAGCTGTGTGTGTGTAAGAGCAACAAGAGCAGGAGAGAGTCGCCGAAAAGCTTTGTAATGGATCTCTGTGGAAAAATAAAGCCAATCTTCTGGAGGAGAAAACCTGCTGGTGCTCTCTGCTGGCAACCATCACAAGGGGCTTTTAGCTTTTTGAATGCTAATTCATCCACTTTCCCTTTTTGTTCTGTGGGGAAATCATCTTACCCAACATCTCACCAAGTGCGCCAGCTGAGAAACCCCGAACGACAGGCAATAGGTTGTAATCCTGCAGCGAGGTTAAAACTACGGTATTAGCATTCAAGAAATGTTACCCGCCCAATGCATCAATGTTACAAAAGCTCGGAGGGGAGAAGGTGCGAGTGCACTGTAACTGGCAGAGGAGACCAGAGTTAATTGCCATTCTTTCTTTCTCCTCGGAGGTGACTGTAGGATTGTGTGAAGCAAACACCGTTCTGCAGCTGCAGTAGTGAAATCTGAAAAGCAGCCATAAGAAATGTGAGTTCAGCCAAAGCGCCGCCAGAAAGGGGAGAAAAAAAAAATGATCACGGTCAAGTGCGAACATGAATCAAAGCGTAACGTGAAAAGATATTATATGTATGAAGGTGCTGCACTGTGGTTATTCAGAGGAACACAATAACTCCCTCTCAGTGCTGACTGCTCACCCAGCATGTCGGCTTCACGGTGAGAGTCATATTTATTCTGTGCATCCTTGTTTTCCTCTTAGATTTTGTGTGCTTTTGGAAGCATAAGCAGTCATGTGAATTCAGTATTGATCTGTGCCTCATCGTGAGATTTTTGGTTTTCACATGTCCTTTTCTTTCTCCATGAAAGAAGAGGAGTGACATGATTGGTTATTTTTAAAGTAATTCCCAAATGACCTTTGGCAAAGCAACGCACCCAAATTCAAACCAGTACCATTCAACTACCAACTTCCCAAATGTCGGGACATTCTGAGCTGGCCACACCTTTTGTTGTTTTCTGGGCTACTGTAGTTATTTAAGATGTAAAAGTGGTCAAATGCCCAGGGCACATGCAGCAGCAACATGGATATGAGGGATACGACTCTTTGTTGTTCTTAGCTTGCACTGACAAAAACATGCAGTCAGCCGCCACGAGTTGTCCGATCTGCCCAAGTTAGCAGCAGTAACTAAGTAGGCAGGGCTTATCTGAAGGTCACTTGATGATAAACTCACTTATCCAGTGTAGTTTTATTTTTTATTTTTTTTTGAACAATTAACATCCATGAATCCCAAATAAATCCAGAAAACCTCATCATATGTTCTATGTCATCGGTGGTTTCGGGTTAGGAAACTTCAAATCCATTTCTTTTAAAATGGCCAGATTGATAAAGAGAGAGGAGAGAAGAGGACCTACTTTTTTGTAAGTTTTTTAGTCAACGTGACAGCATTGGATCACGTGGTATTTTCCAATTAAAAACTGAGCCTCACACAAACTACTGTGAAACTCTGAAAGTTGCAAATAACAAACCAGTTCGGTTCAATATCGCAAAAGTCATGCTTACATTCTCACCACTGGAACAGAACCACCCTCATTTGACCATGACAGGACTGTGAAGGATCTAACTTCTGAACTGGGAATGACCATATTTGTAATGTGCGCTCTATTTCTTTTCCCCGTGTTTTGATCATTCATATCATGAGGACATTAGACGGACGCGCATTTAATCACATCTTCGACAAAATATTATGTCATTACATAAATCAATAAGTCACCAAGCAGCTGATAAAGACATTTTCTACCATTGAAACTGAGCCATGTGTGGTTTTCGGGATGTGATTTTACACTAATTATTCATCGGTTTGAATAAAAATGGGGTTGAGTGAGGGTTAAGAAAGCACAGTTTACAATGTAACGAGCTGATGGCGAAACTGCATCTTGGAGGGATATTGTCTTCTGTCAGAGACGTCCCGGTAAAAGGTTCTTCATCAGTTTTACCATCATTGAAGACAAAGGTTTAAGAAAAAAAAAAGTCATAATATTTTTATAGGGAGGACGAAGGGCGGCCAGGAGCATCTGTAAATAGAACAATGACGCTTCTCTCCGGCAGACTCTCTGGTTTTTTGTTTAGTTTTCCTCTTTGCATCATTGCGTTCTTCAGTGTTCTACTGTAACTTTACCTTTTCTTTGAGAAATATCTTTTATGTGTGTATATAAATATACAGTATATATATAGATAAAATATATATATATATATATATTCTGTAAATGTAATTTGAAGAGTGAACTCTGACTTTCAAAACGCTTGCAGGGTCTCCTTGTCATCCCCAAACCGATCATTTCCCGCTGTGATTGCGTGATTGTGTTTCTCAGCACAACTCGGTGGACTTTGTGTTTCAACCCCCGGCTCTTGCTCTCTTTGTTGGAGTATCTTTCTTTTCTCCCTGCTTCCTGCTTTTATACTGGATGTAATATACCTTCAATACCCTCCACACTTATCTCAGTATTATCCTCCTCTTCAGTTGTTTTCTAAAAATTTTGTACACTCTTAAGCTGCTGTTGCAATACTAATGGATATTCAATATTACACACACCCTCCTCCTTTCCCGAGTCTTTTCCTAACAGATGTTATTGATCCAATTGTGTCGCCTCACACACTGGGTTTTTCAGGACCTGTACTATCTTTGCTTGTGTGTTTTCATCTCCATTTGCACTGATCTCAGTCGTTCTTTACGTTCATCCATGTGACGCAATACTGAATGAACGGTGTAGCAATATCGAGTTGCAGCCCCCCCGAGTCTTATTTAATAATGTTTGAGACGCAAAAGTTGGAGGACAGTTTGCATGAGCTGGCCCGCTCATTTAATTCACTGGTATTTGCTCGTGCAGATAGGTTCGCTGGTACTTCTTTGACTTCAATAGGACTTCACTATTTTGTAGTCACATTTTTTTAATATATATATATATATTATTTTGTAATTTTATTTATATTTCTGGGGAATTGAGCCCATTTGTCAAACACATTTTATGTTTGTTGCTGAATATATTTGATACTGCCACCAAAATCATCCAGATGAACTGTTTTCACTGTGGCACTGAAGCAGATGGGTCAGAAGCAGCGAAAGATTGCTGATGAATTCAGATATTGAAACGTGGAGCTGAATGAGGGGCTAAATTTACACCTGAAATGAGAGATGGACCACTGAGTTTAGGGATTTCTTTGTTAGTTGGATTACATATTTCACTTGTGTAAGATTTAAGCACAACTTATGTTATTTATGCAGAAAGTGGGCCAGAAGACACTGTATAGTTCACTCATGGCAATTATCAAAATGTTTTCACAACTCACAATTTTAACTCGTATCGTCCTTGGGTAATCTAAATGTTTGTTACTTTTTTTTTTTTTGTATATTTACCTCATATTTAGATAATACTTTAGATCAATTCTTAGCTAACTATTGGAGAGTGTATTTGTACAGTTTTTATACTCGGTGATTTTGGTGGCAATCTTGTCATAATTACATTTGTATCTGGGAGTGTGATCGGTTCAGAGAGTTTCTCAAAGGTCGTTCAACTTGTTTATTCCAATAGATGGACATTTGGAAGAAAAAAAAAATGTCTCTCCTGACAAAAGGATAAATAATATTTTCTGTGTCTGAATTCATTAGAATGATTGAAAACTAAGTTTTATAAGCTGTACTTTGGCACATATTACTTCTTTCCACTGGTTAATTGACATATTCCCCAAGCTAGGACATTTAAATGCATATTCCCTCTGTTTTGTTACATGAATCTGTCAAAACTATATTTTTAATTCAATATGAATAAAGATCAGTCAATATTTAAAAATGGGCTGTGTTCATTTTCTTGCCTTTTATCACTGCGGAAAGTTCAACTTTGAATGTCACCTGAGTTTGAGCTTAAATGGAAATTAAAGTCAATCTGTAAGTAGAAATGGAATTACCGCTGAATAAGATCTTCATATCTAGTGGGACGCAGGCGGCCTTTATGGGGTTTGCAGTGTCTTATCAGTAGTCCGCGACAGACAAACCGATCATCGTCCCTGGGGAGGGATTTTTGTGAGTTTGGTGTCCACTGGAGGCGCTCTGATGCTCTGAGAGGAGAAGCGATGTGAGAGGAAGCACACAGCGAGGGAGGGGCGTTCTTTCCCAGGTGCTTTTATTAGAAGTGCTCCGCTATGGTTACAAATGGAATCCAGCTGTACTGCATGAAGAAAAACACAAAAAGAAATAGAGTTGATAACTACTCAAAGTGGTCTAAACTGGGAATTCAGCACCTAACAAGAGCCAGGAACTACAAATTATTAAAAAAAAAAAAAAAAAAAAAAAAGCCATCGACCAGGCTTAAAGTGTTGCTCCTCCAATACAATCAAACCATCACCAGAAACACTCGACTTTACTTTGAGGTGCCACGTATACCCGCAGCTATAAATTCACCCACAGCTTCACCAAAGTCCTGAAATAACAGAAATTCAGTGAAATCAAAGAGTTTAAAAAGACTAGCACAATTTTTTTCTACCTCTGATTTCTGTCACACTTGGTGCGGTCCGCTCTGTCCACCATTAAAGGCTTAAGGACGTCCTTCTTCCTGTTTGCAAGTCGGCCCTGGAACCTGCTGATGAGCTGGACCGACACAAAGAGAGCGTCAAACATTTTGGAAGCAAATGAACGAAGTGTGAGTGTCTTCTGATGTTTGAACTCAGGATGTTTGTATTTTAATAGGTGTAAGGATTGTGACTATATTGTTGTTTGCCATCAGTTAACCAAACAAATGGACGTTAGGCGAGCAGGTCAAAGCCTGCGCTCTTTCATGCGCTCATTTTCAGAATCAGACATGTGATTTCAAATTATACAGAGATAAAAGAAGGCAGAAAAAATGAATGCAAAATGGTTCAAATCCACATTAAATTAAAATTCAATTTCAAATTCAAATTTCAATCTGCAGTTCTTAAAGTGTGGCAGGGAGTTTCGTCTGTGAGTCAGTGGAAATACTTTTCAATTTGAAAAATAATATCAAATAAAAAATGAAGAGTAAAACTATCCATTGTTCTTTTAAAATTTGCTGAAGTGTATTTTTCTGCTGAATTAGTTGAATAACAGGTTAAATGGAAACAAACACACTCAAAGATGGAGAGTGAATTGATTAAAGAAAATTAATTGAACCTCTGATTGATCATAATTACTGCAAATTTGATGTGCTTGTAGATAAAAGACAAAATCGCTGCATTTATTTGCAGGAATTTAGTTTATTCTGTATACTTTGAGCAGACTGGATGTCGAATGGACATCAGTCCATCTTCAGTAAACAGCTGGAAAGCCTCCTGTCAACAACCACTGAGGAGATGTTTGGTTCTTTAAAAAGCGCCTGACAACTTGAGATCACTTCAAAAGATTCTGCAGCTCATTTGTACATTTGATTAGTTTTAAGAAGTCAGTCTGAGTGGTAACTCATTTCAGTCAATGGCAAAGATGAGGAATGATACTGATGTTTAAATCATTCTAAAATATCGAGGAATTTGATTTGTCAGGTGTTAACTGGTTTATAATGTGATCTGCTTTTTTTCCTTTTTTTTTTTTAAGATAAGTGAATTTTAGTCTTACACAATAAAAACAGATCAGATCCCTGACTGAGCCTGGTGCCTGTTCTTCATCTTATATACTGTAGAAGCAGCTTTCAGCCAACTGTGCCTCCGTTACAGTAGTTTGTCTTCAAGTCTTCAATAGATTCAAGTTGTTTGCCAGTGTACCGAATTGCTCTGATTATTCATTAACAATGAAATATTTTGATGGCACATAAAATCAGTATCGCTGTTTTAGTTTTCCATCTCCAGCTTGAATGTGTAAAAGTATTAGCCAGAGGAAGTGTAGGAGGAGGGGGGTATAAGAGGTATGTGCTGTAAGGCCGACCAAATTCCAATTAAAAACCTCTAACTAGCCCCGTGAGAGTTCAGCTTTTTATTGCACATGGAGACCCCAGCTGTTGTTAAACTACAGGATATCATGAAACGCAAAAAATATTAACAAATCCAACAATGTCATGAGGCGCAGCGCTAGAATTGGTCCACTTTGAAGACCACTGCTTCAAACTGTGTGTTGAACTGTCCTCTATCTGTCCCCCCCTCCTCGAACCGATCCACTGACACTTCTAATTCAGCCCTTGTAGTTTTGGATGCCCTTTGCACCTCCTTACTTTAAATGTCAGCCTTGTTCTCAAGTGGTTCAGCCAGACACATGGGAGATTCGTGTAGCCCGTAGTCAGAGCATGACATCTTCATTTTACCCAGATGAGGCTGCAGACGTCTCACACCATTCGGCTGATTATGCCTTTTAGCTAGACAGAGCAAAGTCAGACTGCAGCTACACTTTCATTACCACAACCCCGGTGCTCCGGCCGTCTTTTTCCCCACACCGAGAGCCACTAACACACTCTCACACACACATCTTGTACACTTGCCAGAAAATCACACAGAGGCCCCCAATAATAAAGTGCCATTACTTCTGACACTTGCTCATGCATGATAGATGCATCTCTTTTCCAGCTGATGACATTTTATAGCATTATCATGGGCAATCCAATAACAAGATCGGCATCTCGGAGCCCCCGTCCCATGCAAAGTCAAATCACTTGCCTTAAGATGGTAATAGAGTGTGATTGAAACAATCTGTCAATGCCTGTCCTCTCAGTCTGGCACGCCAGCCCTCTCTGTTAACTCATATGGATTTTTACCTGATATGAGTGATGATCGGCACGGCGGAATGTAAATGACCTTAACTGTCTTCGGGCGAATCGATTGACTGACAGTTCTCAACAAAAATGAAGGCCCTTTTTGACGGTGGGTCACTTTAGAAAACAGAATTTGTTTTGCCTTCGACACGTCTCCACGTGCAGCTGTGTTTAATATGTGCTGATCCAAACACTTCCCAGACAGAGGTCTCAAAATTGGTTTTGTGCCAGGACTCCAGTTTTGCTTGCTCCAGCAAGAAATTCCTTTTTTTCCCCCCCTCCTCTGTATGCCATTTGGTGTTATATACACACTCCTCTGCTTCTGAAGGGCTTTTTTTTCCCCCCTTTCTCATTCGAAGTTAGTGATCCAATTGTCACAGCAACTCTGCTGTACAACTTCCAGCGAGGATGATACATGCTGAGGGTGTTTCACCCCAGCAGAAGGCATCTTTCCAGCCGTTTGCAAGAATCACAGTCGATTACCTGACGCAACCGTACAGTAATTTTACAATTTATAAATGACGGCTGCAAAGCTTAAGGACTTGTTTCCTGTTGTTTCTGCTGTTTTTTGGCATCATTATCTATTTTTCTCAGAGACCCACTGGTGAGGGCGGCTGTCTCTAAATCCCGGCGTGTTGGCAGCCTCTGATTGAATGGACTCTACAAAGCCCACTAAGCGGTGCTGCGATCCCCCTCGAGAGCTTTCATTATGGAACAGCATATTGGATTCTCATCACAGGCTGTCAGTCTCTGGAGGCTGCAGTCTCTACAGGAAGGCGCACACACAGACACAGTATCATACAAGGCAACCTGTAGACGAGCGAGGGATAAATCTCACCTCTTTTTTTTCCATTTCCTTTTTGTCTGAATGTGGATTCTTACAGGGCAGATTAAATAAACGGACCGCAGTGATGCTGCTGCACAGTGAGTCATCTGATCCTGGATCAGCTCAGAAACACACACACAGGTACACGTGTAAATTTCCACTTTACAGCTTTAAGTTTAGATTTTAAAATTCGAAATCATTGTACTCGGCTGAGCTGCTGCTACTTCTTTTTTTTAAAAAGACTGTAGAAAGAAATACTTAACATACTCCAACATTTTGGAAAAACAAAACTGGCAATTGTTAATAATTCCCCATTGTTTCATTAAGATTCTCTCTTTGGGACATTTTGAGTAATGACTTCCCTCGGTATAAATGCTGATAAAATAACAAATAACTGCTGTCACAAAATATTATGAGTTGTGCGAGGATAGAGGACAAAAGATGTGTCTCAAGTGTCCTTTGTGACACTTTAGTTTAATTAGATCTGTTTAAACTTATAAAAAGGCAGTGGTGCTTAACATGAAGGCTGATCATTGTTTTTGTGTTTGCTGTGGTTACCTGGATGTCTGGACACATTTTCATGACTGTAAGGAATTGCGATTACCACGAGTGTGTTGAATTGTGCTGGCAATAAATGTGCTTTCTTATCACGCTGCGTATCTGAAGTAGGATCAGTTTTTATCTATGAGGTTGTCGAGCGTTATATCAAGGTCATTGTCAAATCAAGTGTGTTGCTCAGTGATGGTGAAAGTGAATTAATTCTTTTATGCTTTCAGTTGTAAGTCAAATCAATCATCAATTTTCGGAAATCATGAGAATATTTCATTAGATAAGTTGTTTCTCTTGGGCTTTTTTACCGTAAGTCAAATGAAATTCATGAAATAAGTTGAAAAGCCTTATTTTGTCTGTTATGAGTGACTAAGTAATTCACCACACAATTTTGTTTTCACTTGTATTGAGTTTTTTTTTCTTTTTTTTAAAGACCCATCATTAATCCCTTATTTATTACATAAACTGCCTCAAATCTCAAAGTTGAGTGATTTATTAAGGCACATTCAGACGTGTACAACTTCCACAAGTGCCTTTATATTTGTTCCATCACCATTTCAGTCGTGGGAAGATGCTGCATTCCATAAGGCCTTGGCTGACAATGCAAACATTTAGATTAATAAGACCAGTCTCATTTGCATAATGAACATGAAATGCAGCCAGGGTGCTGGTGAATATAAGCTGCTCAGCACTTAGTGTTTGCCTTTCGTTTTGTTTGGCAGCACAAGATTCACAGGAAGGTACTCCGACTGAAACTACAAGGGTGCTTTAGATGAGAACGTAGTTGTTGCAAACAAAAAATGAAGCACTAAGATTAACAAAGGTGATGTAAAACAGAAAAAGCACACATGTAAAAATAAAATTAAGAGAGGAACAAATCAAATTAAACTGTCTCATTTTTATAATTTAAAGCAGACTTGATACGGATGTGTAATTTGAAGTCATGGTGAGTCTGCAGTGATAAGCATTTCCCCTCCATTACCTGACACAGTTAGTTTGTGGAAAGCTATAAATTAAATTTTCCAGATCCCCCAAAAAATTGTAGCGATAATTATTCATCCAAATTTAACTGCTTCAATGAAAATCAGCGTGTGTTTAAAAACCTGCGTTGCAGAAATCACATCTGAACATACAACCGCGCGTCAGAGCTCCAGCCTGAAGGAGGATGATTAAGTCGAGTTAGCGCCTGTAATTACACAGTAACTCGGTGTTTGGTGAGAGGCTACTGCTGACGGCGGTGTCAGAGGGTTGCTGATTGTAGACGGACGGATCGGTCGCATCCAACAGTAGGAGTGAACTCCGTCATATCGACGTTCAGAAAACTGCAAAGCCATCATTACAGAAGCAGGTGGTAATCTTCAACTCCGATTCCTCATCTCGTCACATTAGGGTAACTGGAATAAGTGAGCCATCTTTTTTGTTTGGTGCCCAAACGTTGGCATGTTGGTCCTGAGTACAGTCCTATAAAAAGGTCAAAGGTTCACTGTCCACCTAAACTAATCTAAACTAACACAATTTTCCTGTGACAGGCAAACAGAAACCAAGAAAGTAAATCTTTTCCCAACAATAAAGAGAAAGTATTGAATGTAGGTATTGCTTTAGAATTTGATATTTTTCTTTTTCTGTTCATGTTGTCTGTGCCTGAACTGTCCATGATCCTCTTTCACTCGCTGAGCCGTAAGGCCTTGTAATCGCTTGAGAGTACTACAGTAAGCATTGCTGCCGACCTTTGACCCGGAGTAAGATTTTAGGATCTACACATTCTACACTACACTACACACACATGCAATGTATTTATAAAGATCTGGATCACAGCCAGCTGTGTGTATTTCAAGAATAATGCTTCATCATTCAAGAACAAAACTGGTTGCCAGAAGGATTTAACAATGAGGAAATACTGGGAAAGACGTTTACTGGAGAAAATATTTTTCAGTAGATATTTCAAGGAAGAACAATTTTTTTTTCTGTGCAGTTTTGAGTTTTTCTGAAGTAAAACAAATCAAACTGAATGCATCAGCTTTTGAATATCACTTCATCAGGTTTTTTTTTTAATTTATTTTTCAACAGGTTCAGGTTTGTTGGAGCTACTGCGAGCTAACTATGAGTGACGGCAGAACGCACCCTGGACGGGTTGTCGGTCCGTCAGGTAACACCGGAAGTTCTGTGTTGAGGTGAGAGCTGCTTTAGGAATATGTGCAAGCAATGAGACAAAGATAAGCCATTTAACCTTTGTGCTTTTATTGGCAACATTTCTGAGTTTTTGCATATCTGCTACTGGTTGTGGTTATCAGGACCAAAAAAGAACACCACCACTCATTATGGAGACCTATTTTCAGTCACTATTGAGCCTTTGTGTTTAATATTATCAGCCTGAACACGCAGTGTAAATTATTGCATCAGTGATCCCCTGACTGCAGAAGCTTTTGGCACTTTGATTTTATTTGCCACAGCAGGCACTTTATTTTCTTAATCTAGTTACATTCATATATCTCCTAATTGTCATAGCACCTTCAGGAAATTTGTTTTCAAAGTGTTTTGACAAGCACAGCAGGATACAGAAAATAATAAAACAAGAGTCGAGAATAAGATGGCAAGACAGGTGAAGTTCAGGGAAAAATGACCATAATAAAAAAAAGACAGGGGAAGAATAAGAACTGGGATATGTGTGTTAATCACAGAATTTCCATCGCTATTAATCGCTAATATTTGCATTTTGGATTGACAGTTTAAAATTCTGTTATTTTGCATTTCATGGCAGTTTCAAGCCCATAACGTAAAGTATTTGTGTGTGCTGTGACCGCAGGAGGTCACAGCAGTTGAGTCTGGAATAGAAGAGTCTTCTTTACTTCGTTCATTTTTTCTGTGCTAGAATTGATAAAACTCTAAGAAAGGGTTTGAACTAAATTAAGAGAGGATTTTATTTTTTCACTTGTCAAAGTTTCAAAAGTGCGTTAGAAGCACTGTTTGATACAAATCTGTGAAATTTTCAATATTTTTCTTTATAAGTCTACACTTTTTCGTCATAGTAAAGGTCTTGTTTACTGCCAAAGCCTGTGTGCTATTCCAGCTTGTCTCTGAAGTGCTGCTTTTATAAACTTCTGTGTCTGATAGATTAACAAATGCAAACAATTCCAGCTTTAGTGCATTCTTATTGTGGGAGCATATGTGCAGTTTACAAGACTTTGCACATAATTACACGCAAGTGGCAAATTGTAATTTTTTTTTTTTTTTTTTTTTTCTGGCTTTAGTGCATGCGATAGTAATATACTGCTCAGAAATATTAGATCCTGTGTGTCAAACTCAATTTAGTTCAGGGGCCACATGAGGCCTATCTCCAGCTCAGTGGTGCCGGAGCAGCAAAAGGATAAAATGATATTATATTCTATGAATTATTGATGTTCCTCTTTCTGTCGACTTAACAGTTAAACATCAGCATGGTGTATCCAGACTCAACATCTTGTTTATTTCTGGAAGCTTTCTGTTTAAACAAAGTCAGAAGAAAGCATATCTTGTGAGGTCGTCGTCCCTCTGGCTGCATGATCTTCTCAGGCTGGATGGCACTGTAAACAGTAAAACACTGATCCGGAGCCCTGTTTATTTAACGTTTTCAAGTGAAAGCGGAAAACTTTAAACTTTTGTTGCGTTTTGCATCTCTACATTGTACAAACCGCGCTTTGAGAAAGCAGCAGGATGAGCAGTAGGGATTTCCAGTGTTTTCTCGGGGGGTGAAACTGGAGCTACATCAACACCTCCGTATGAAGGTGTGTCATGCATGACAAAAAATATCACAGCCTTTATTTTTTCCATGCATATGCATGTGATCCGTATCGTTTCCTCAGTTCGCCAAAGACTTTGTGGCAGTTTGTTTTACTATTATGGAAGCAAATGCGACTGAAAGTTACATCATTTTCTGCATGGCTTCATGTTGAATGATGTTTATTTAAGTTCCCTTTGCTACTTTCACACTGCCAGTATATATTACAGTTATTTGGTGATTGCCAAGCACACGATTAAGCATATGGTCCCTCCAAATATGGAAAAGCGTGGTCATGTTGTGATGGTGCAAGTTCCTGATTAAGTTGTTTGCAAGAACATCCTCTTGCTCACATTAAAGATTAATGAAGAACGCAGCAGGAAAGCTAGCATTTCCTCATGTCTGTAAAGTTAATGGCGATGAAGTAAGACTCGTAAAATGACTTCCACTCATTGAATATACTAATAACATGTGAGCGGAGTGATAAATGAGACCAATTGTGGGCAACGCTGCATTTTAATTAAGCAGCAGTCTTAAGTGAGGAGGCGTCATTGTTAAAGTCAGCTCTCCATTGCAATTATGCAGCTCTATTCATGTGTAACATAATGGCTTGATGACAGTTCTTTGTTGGCTTACAGTGGAGGCATAATTGTGTCCTTTCACAAATAAGAATATGGCACATCTCAATTTTATATTTTGTCTCTAAGTAAGACTCATTCTGAAAAAAGGTGAGGGGTTGCGTCTTTATGATTCATTTTGTCAGAGCTATCGAAGTTGCATTATTCACTGTTGGTAGCATTTCACAAGAACAAAAAACCAACTTTGTTGTTCTCATCTCCAGGCGCAATCTATTGTTCATCTCCTCTGGCTAATTCTGCATGTTAATTACACTCCAGTAGTCTCCAGAGCCTCCGATTCTTAACTATTTCCATCCAGGCCAATCTGTTGAAACCGAGCTAAAGCTTTTCAGGATTAAATTCAAACAGTCGTGTTCAGACTGAGGTGGCTCCATACGATGGCGTACAGTTATGTTATCAACCTCTTTGGAAAACCTGTGATTTTCAGAAATACTGCTTAATCCTGGCAAAAAGGAAAAAAAAAAAGGAAAAAAAAATGTTCACTGACAACTGGAGGGATGATCTTATTTGAATGAATAACAATTAAGTGACTAATCTGGGATCATCCCTGTTTAGTAGTAATTAGCGATGTGATGCTATTCAGATTGGACCAGAGTGGGAAAAGTAAGAATGAATGTGAACTTCACTCAATACAATGTGTCAAATTTACACTTTAGTCTACATAAAATGTTTTGTTTGTGATTTGTTATTGTTTATATTCTGTTCAATGGCATACTCAATATCAACCCCATGGCACGGGTCACTATGTGATGCATTTCAGAAATCTTTTAAGTAAAAATGTGACTATAATAGTAAAATTCTGAAAATTCCTATCATGAAAGCTCTAAGTACCATCTTACAAGTTTCATATAAACTCTTGAAAAGGCACATTATGAAATTACTTTCCTAAATGAAAGCCCAAAAATCAGATTCTTTGGCAGAGCTGCCACCATTAAGTAGATTAAGCTGTGGCTATAAAAAAAACAGAAATCACCCTTGTAACCATTTTATCTGTTTCCAGCTAAGTTGCTCCACAGACAGCGTAGTTTAAAAAAACTCTTGAAATTACTTTTAATAAAACCAACATGTTTAGACTCGGCAGAGGTCCAGTAAATGTCCAGTTATGGTGTTTGGTTCTCTAAACCACTCGTCCCAGCAGATGATTCACGTCACCATCGGACTAAGTTTTGGCTTATTCTGCCACCTAGACGGCGAACCGCTGGCTGTTTCATAAAGGGTTGCTGGGGACAGTGTTTGGCCTTGGTGAAGATCTGTTCTCCGTTGAGTGCTTTTCCCTTCCCCTTCCACTTAGAGTGAGGGACCAATAAAAAGGGCCAAAGAATTCTCGAAATGAAAAGGGACTGTCTGTCCGTGGGTGAAACACACACACTTAATGGAAAGCAAGTTTGTGTACACGCATTTGTCTTGGCTATTTTTTTCTTCTTTTTTCCCATCTGTCTCGAAGTGGATGTTCCTTTTTACATCACCACCATTGTTGAATTCAGGCAATAAAGCGAGGACGAGAAAATAAAAATAAATCGAGCAGGGGCTTTCTCATGAATAGACAAGGCATGATCAAAGCGTTGGTGATTACAGCCAGCGATCCACCGTATATTCGCCATGTGTTCATCAGTGACTTAGCGTGCTTTTGAATGACAATACGACAATCAGTCCACGCTTGTCCATTGTGTCCGTTTTGATTGCAGGTGCGGAGTATGAAAGTGGAGAGTGGACAGCCGGTGCTGATTGGTCATATGGGCTTTCTACACATTTCATCACTGCGTCAAAAGAAGAGCTCGTGATTGCACAAACACATTTCTCTAACAAACAATTGTGTTTCAGAGTTGCCCGTGGAAGAAAGACATTACATCTTGATATTATGCAGAAAGTGTCATTCCGCTTGTCACGGTCTTCCTACATGATGCAATTTGACTGCTTTTTCTCCCCGGCACAAAAGAACCATCGCATTTTTCCTTATAGTTCAAAGAACCAAGCGGCTGCTAAAACGCGGCAGACAGCCGAGCGCCCTCCGACCTCCCCGCAACACACTTCAGCCTCATATGAGCCCGGCAGCATTCGAAAGGGTTTGAGATCCCCCCAGCTAGACATCCCACTCTCGTTTAGCCCTTCACACCCTCAAACCAGAAGGGCCTCCGAAGGCTGGAGATTCATGGTGGTGGAGAGTCGGAAGATTAAAGGCCTGGTGGAGAAGCTGAGGAGAACGCAAGGTCAGTGGAGCAGGTGAGGCCAGAACTTACACTGCACTCTCTGCCTCCCCACCCTCTTTGTCTGCAGAGCGGCTTTCACTCTGCAGTCAGAAGAAAGCGAGAAAAAGCCGAATGTTATACAATCAGAGTCTGATAGAGATGTTAATCAGCATTTTAAATGTCTCTGTAGTTACATAAGGTCTAGTAAGGTGATTTTCATATCTTAAATACTAGTAAGTAGATGCTGGATTTCTTATTGGAAATAAACACACAGTTTCCACTATGTTTTACATTAATTTGATGAGGCCTTTGTGTTACTGTCTTTAAAACATAAGTTATATTTTAGCTTAAAAAAAAAAAAGTGTAACCTATCACCACAGTGGTAACTTGCATAAATCATGGAGACACTTTTATTTTTTATTTTCACTTTGCAGTCTGGAGCACACTGTCAAGGAGAGCGTCCTTCACTTGTGTGACACGTCCCTCTCTGAAAGTCACACGCAGAATCAAAAGTGCTCACGTTACAGTCACATACAATGCAGAGAAGGTGCCCCATTGGCGCAAAGCAATTACAAGACACACACACACACACAGATGCTTGTACGCACATACATACACACAATGCCATAGTCCGCAGGCAGCCAGAGAGACAAATTACCTCCTTGTCAGATAAAATCAGACTTGACATCATTTAATTAATTTTAGTGTATTAGCATTTCTTATTGTGGCTTTTCCCCCCTTTTTTTTTTTTTTTTTTTTTGCTTTGTGTTCGTCCTCCCTCCAGTCTTGTCCTGAGGAAACCATCAGTTTGAAAAATGATCTCGTGCCTTTTCTTTCTGGCACTTTTCCTGCACACGCTTGCGTCATCTTGTCTCTTTTATGTTCAGCGCTGCGGTTCGTGTCTGAGGTGTGCTCCGAAGACACATGTCATGTGAAAGAGGTTTGAACAGACATGAATTAACCGTAAATGCCCTGTGGCGCTCTTATGTCTCCACACAGATAGAAGGAAAATAATGGAAACATTCTAAAATAAATAAATAGGCTCTTACAGTCAGCTGCATCCATTCACAGAATCAATACTTATCCGTGTAGAAAATATTAACCGGTTAGTCTGAAGCAGCAGTTTGTGTGGCAGATATGTCATGTTGATAATTGTTTAAATGAGTTGATTGAATTCAGTTGTACAGTGTTTTTCTTCTGATTCAGCACTGAAGTGTAATATATTGTTAATCTCGTTCACTGGGAGCCAATTGCTTTCAAGGACACGTTATGATCGGCGGGGGGATGGGGCATCAAACCGGCAACCTTCTGATTCTCTACCAACTGAGCCACAGCCGGTCCAGAATGTCTCTGTCACCCTGGTATACTAGATGCTCTTGTTTCTTCAACTTCTTCAACTCCCAACAAAAGGCTGTGAAGTTGCTTATATCACAGTGTTCAATGGAAAAATATTTGTTGTTGATTAAAGCTTACATTACCAAGATTGCATAAATATTATGCATATGTGGATAGTGTAACATTAATTGTAGAAGAATGTGCCAGCATTAAAATAAAAATCACATTCTTGGGTTGGATCATTGATTCCAAAACCATTTGGGACACGGAATAATGGAGTCTCACTAATCTGCACTCTAATCTCTCCTCTACTTGCATGGTGGCATGGCGGTGCATAATGAGAGATTTGAAACCCTGCTGCAATACAATAGCTACACTAATGCACTGCTGCAGTGCAAGAGTGCGAGCAGTGGATGGAGTGTGTGTTTGTTTCCTCGCTCAGCTTGTGAATGTCTGCACAGACATACAGAAATGACCTTTTGTTTCTGCCTTATGCTGCTTCCACTAAAGGAAAATTGCAGGTACAAACACACAGTGGGAAGTTCTCAAGATGAAATATTCACACACACAGGATTTCACTTCACCGGGAGAAGCTTTCTAATGTTAAGCTCAACAGTTTGTCTGTGGTTCACTAGTTGCTGAACAATTGTGGCACAATCTTTAATGAAGCATCAATCGGATGTGATCTGATGCATTTGGCAGGTTGTTTGGCACAATATGAGGCTGGTCCGATACCAAACAACCCCAGGGAAATTAATTTATTCACTTTATTTCACCTTTCTTTTTGACACAGAGAGAAACTCACAGTGCAACACTTCAACAGCTCCTGTGGTGTGTTTAACTCAGTGACTTGGGGTGTGTTCATACTTGTTTGTTCTGGTTGAAAGAACCCCTGGTGCAGCCTATTTGCAGACGTGCGAGTACTGCTCTCCAAACTCCTGTGTACACAAAACAGGCAAAATAATCCTGTTCAATCTCAGCACACTTGCAAACATGCCGTGGTGTGGTTAAGTCTAGGTTTGAATGAGGCATTGACCAAAATCTTGACAGAAACTGTGAAATCGTGACAGATTTTACAAGCACCATTTTCACACAGCGGATTATAAATGGCGTGGTTAACAAAGGAATCCATTAATCCATCTGTCCATCTTCTAAACTATTGGTGACAAGGGTGGTCCCTGTTAACAATGGGCAAAGGCAGGATGAGCGAAACAGGACAAACACACACTCACACTCACAACTCAATTTATAAACTCATGCATATTTCAGAATGCTGGGAGGAAACCACCCCTCACTGACGAGAACCCACGCAGGGAGAACATGCAAACTAAACACAGAAGGTTAAAAACCATGAGTGTTAGAGTGCTGCTGAAGATTCCACTGCAGTAATCTGAAGTGTATCGCATTACATTTAGCCCCACAGACAGCCATATCACAGAATATATATCAGCAATGTGTTTCATTTTCATCTCCAGTCAGAGGTTAAGCAATACAATGTGTGCATGAAGCAAATTGGATATGAAGAAACTGCATATTGACTTAAACACATCTGCCGGTGAACTTTAGCTCTGCTGGATTTGTCTGTGAAGTTCAAATGTAGTGGCAGACAGTGCTGCAGTCTACCTTATCAAACTTCAATATCAAATTTAAATATGCACATTTTAAAGGCTGGTGCCATATCCCTGTTAACAGTGACTTGAAATGTCTAGAAATATACAAAGCTCCAAGTAGTACAAGCACACAAACACTGAAATGGGGATGGACCATCAACCGGGAATTGGCCACAGTGCTGACTTTAATGATCCAGGATATTAAATTGAAATGAGATGCAAAGACTCCTCCAAAGCATTCATCTGAGGGATTGACAAGTAGCCTATTTGTGCGGATGCATAGTAAATCAGAATATCATTTTTGTTTACTGCAGATTTTCTTAGAATTTCCTCTGCCAGAAAATGAATGGCTGAAGTTTTCTCTTCTAAATATGTACATGGCAAAATCATTTCTTCATTGCATGAATTAAAAAGAAAACTGTGTTTTGATACATTTTTATACTTATAATTTTATTGTATTAATAAAAGTTGTTTGAAGAGATAAGCAACTGGATGTACTTTTGTAAATCATGGCCCTGCGTTTCATTTATTGGTAGGAGTGTTGGATCTGCTTAAATCCAAAGCGTCGTGGTTATTTTACCTCTATAGAATTTCTCTACTTTTCTCATCTTCTCTGTTTTGTTCTCAGTTAATCCCCTGCTATGCACACAAAGTCACGACCAGACACTCTGCCATCCACTCATCACCACCCAGGGATGACACTATCTGATACCTCCAAAGCAGATTAGGGCCTTAGATTGCGACGCCATAAACAGGTACCTGATCAAAGCTCTGTGTCACGGATTACCTCCTTCAGAAACAAGGTATGGCAAAATTGACACAAGTAAAGCTGCAAAATGTCAAGGAAGCTTGGTTCTTTATTGGTTTTCGGCTCAATTGTGCTGAAAAAAAAAAGTGTGAGAGACGCTGTCTGGTATTTGAAAGAAAGCATCAGCAGCGGTGGTAGAAAAACGTGTCAGGATTTCTGAGAACGCTTACAGGATGTTGTTGTCTGCCTTTTTTTTTTTTTTTTTTTACCAGCAGGCTCACAAATATGAACCGTGCAGGGCTTTTTGCCACTCTAGTAGCTGACAAAGCTGCTTAACTGTCAGTGCTTCTTCTCTGCAACCTGTCTGTTTAGGTGTGCAGAGCTTCACCAGCTGCATACGCTACATGGCTGCCGGAGACTTTTCCTCAGTGAAGGAGCACCGCTTGTTTTTCCAGATACTAAGAAAACCTGGAAGCAAGAAGTAACAGAAATCTACTCAAAAAAACAGCAAAATGAAAGCTTGAACATAAAGATAGTTGACACAGAATTCAGTCTTATATTCACAAGACCATTCAGTTCATATTGAGTCATGAACCATTTAGTTTCAGGATTTTAAACGCTGGTTGAGTAATCATGAAGCATGAGAAAAGCTATGTGTGGCATGAGTGCGGACGCTTCAGAGTCAAGTGTGTGAGGGTTGGCAGCCCTGAGTGAGCGCTTCCGTGTTTTCCAGAACTTTAGAAATGATTATGTGCTTCAGACCAAACCCTGCGACACGCTCTCGTTTTTGTGCCTTATTAGAGTTGATAGATTGCTCAAACTGAGTTAGTGGTGACCAAAAACAAAAAAAAAGCTTTCGATTAGCACTCTTTTTTGTTATTTCCCATTGCTGTTTGGATTTTTATTCAATTTATGCCTGTGAGTGAAGAAAGTATAGTTCCTCAAAAAATCATTTCTTATACCCCTTTCCCACTGCAACTAGCGGGTCGACTTCGACCCACTAACTATCACCTTTTTAGACTCCATGCTCCTTCCCCACTGCCTGCAGACCCGGGTCTCACCGCCTGCCGGCGAGCCGCGTCGCTGCGTTTTCCCGTGCTGATGGTGTCTCACGTCGATGACATCATCAGCGCGACGGAGCACAACGAAAGTAAACAATGAAGCGGAACACAGTCCCCGTTACTGGTAGACAAATCCCCTCTTCCCCTGCAGAGGAGAGGAGCTCTCTGGTCTCGCTATCTTTCCAATGCTGGGTCATCTTGATGAAGGATATCTCACGCTGTGTCCAGAAACAACAACTAGCGTGCTAACGTAGCCACGCTGCGTCAACGTCATCACGTAAGTCCCCAGATGTATCCCTCCCGCAAAAATCCGGTAGAAAGCTGACCCGGTAAATTCCCGGGTCGATTGCAGGTTCGAACGATGCAGGTCGAAATGCCGATCAAACCCTTTCCCACTGCCATGAGGAGCCGATTGTTAGCGGGTTTAAATGGGTTTTTTGGCCAGTGGGAAAGGGGTAAAATTTTGTTACACAATGTTAGCTTACGTCTCAGTAACATAAGAGTAGTAACTAGAGATCTATCATTTGTTACTGCCCTCTTGTGGTTGGATGTATACCAGATTCTGCCCCAGCAGTAGCTGTAGCTCACAGTTTAGTTGGAGTGAGTGACAGATGTGTGTAACAAAATTCCAGTGCTACAATAAAATCTAGGACACTACTTGAAAGCATTTTTAGTAGAAATAGAGAAATATGTGAAATCACATAGCTCTCTGATATCATTTAATGAAGCTTCCCGATCTGAATACATTAAAAAAATTACCAGACTAAAGACAGCTGGATGGTGTGTTTTGCTTCCGAGTATCTCAGTCTGACAGCTGTAGGTTTAAAGCCAACTGATGATATTCAGATTAGTCTTCTGCCTGCTAAATTTATAGCTATATTTTTGTTTACAAGGTTTTAGTGTGTGGGAAAATGTTTGAGCACGGTCGCCCAAGCAGCCAGGACGCCTCCATTGTGTGCATCCAATGGAGAAAAATTAAAGTGTTGAAAGAAAAACTCTGTGCTACCCGCTCCCTTTTCTTATTGTAAGGGGGTGTTTCAAGATCTAATTGATGAATAGCTGCCATAACTGGGAGCCGCGTCCTTCAATTGAACTTTAATTCATATGTGCATCAATCATTTCCCCCCTTTTATAACATAATGGATACTCACAGCTCTGATTAGTGTGCGTTTTGTCCTTGTGATGTGACTGTGGGTGTGTACGTGAGTACGAGGGAGAGAGACTGCAGAAAATACATGTTTTTTTTCTCTCTTTTCCATCGGACATGGTAAACAAGGTGCAATAAAGTTTCCGACATCCTAAAAGCAGCCTCTCTCTCTCTCTCTCTTTTCCTCTCGTTCTCCCGCCCTCTGTTGTCCATTACGGAGTAAACAGGGCCTCAGCTGTGTTCTCTGCATGCCCCACCACCCAAATATTGAATTGTTTGTCCTTCATCCAGGCGAGCTTTTTGCAATGTGAAAGAGACTGCAACAATCTGTGGCGGAAAAAAAAAAGTGTTTGTCTGCATGTATTAATTGAGTTCACACATTGTTGCCACTCACCTTCACGTTGTGTTCAAAGCAGTTAAATTGTAAGTCGTTATGTTAAATGTTCTGTTTGGCTCTTAAATGAAGCTCGACTTGCAGTTATTTTCAGTGTTGTGGGTTTTTTTTTTCAACTTCTCCCGTTTTTCACAGCTCCATTGTTCTTGCAGTCTGAAAGGAGTTCACGATGGGTAGGAAGCTGCCAAGTAGTGTTGACCCCCCGCATTAGGAGCAACTTCAGGGACAGCGCTGTGCCTAAGGGCACTTTGGCACATGTACAGGTGGAGACAGGGATCAATCCACTCACACTAGGATTTTAGAACCAACCTAGTGAAGAATCCGATCCGAGAAAAACAGTTTGATTTGTGCTGAACCATGTTTGAAAGACAACATGAGATTGAGGAGACTGCTTTAAATTTTACTAATGTTCTGTGACAAAAGCATTTAATTACAGTCTGAAATACAATCAGGATCTGTCTCAGAGTAAGCCTAAATTGCCACAATGTGGCAGAATAACACCCTGAGGATCAATTGACGCAATTTACTACTTCCCTGAAAGTCCCACTGTTTTCTCATGTTGCCCTAAAAAGACCACATGCTTTTCCTAACATAAACTGCAGTAAGATGGGAGCTAACACAAAGCCGTTCAGACCAGGTGATGGTGAGCCGTATCTCACTGTGTTGCGAAGTGGGCAGTTTTATTGGTCTACAATCCTGGGGAAGAATCAAGTGCAGTCCTACAACCATTTTATCATCAGTACCCACATTCATCACTACCAGAAATAACAATACAATCCTGGTTTTTAATTTTTTTAAGCAATTTTCTTATGATATGACTTTATAATTACAAAAAAAAAGAAACTTAAATACTTTGGCTCTGCAGCGAATTTGTTTTCATTGTTTTTTATGCGTTTCATATTCTATTTCAAGTAAGATTATTTGATCCATCAGAAGGATTGATTTTAAGTTTGTAATTAAGATCTTTTCAAGTTTTTATTGGGTCAAATATATATGAAATATCCTGTCTAATTGCATTGTCGTTTAAATAATTGCAGAATGCAATCCAAGCAGGGAGGCCCAGACAAGCCTGACCCCAGACACTTCCTCCGGCTCTATTTATAGAATCAGTTTATATTATTTGCCCTACATCAATGATTTCTTTTAAAGAGTGTTTTTTTTTTTTTTTTTTTTTTTAGTTAAGCCAAAAAAAGGTTTTGCTTTTCTGTTTAAAGGTTTTTACTTGTTTAAAGATGGTCCAAGACACTATGAATCTACGTCGGGGTGCTGTAAAGCGAAAAACCTTGGAGATATATGGACAGAAACAGACAAAACAATCTATATGTGAAATATTCAGAGTTCTGTATGTAACCCAGGTGAGAAAATGGATTCCCTTGGAATTCCCTGAATTAATTATGTTACTAATAATAATAATATTAATTTCCCTAAAAGAATAATCAAAATTACTCCTCGTTCACTGTGTGTCATTGCGTCACTCGGTCACGTAACGCCATGCATCCAATCCCAAACACCGGTGGCCAGCTGGTACCCAGAGTTAGTGAGGGGGGCGCAAGTCGGACAGGGACGCTGCAGGTAGGTTGAAGCATTAAGCCACGTTCACACTGAACGCGTTTTTTGACGCAAAAACGCGAGAAGTTAGCTAGCATTAGCTTAGGGTGCTTTCACACCTACAGCATTTGGTCCGCTTGAAGCGGACTAGAGTCCCCAACTCCTGCAGGTTCGGTTCGTATGCGCTGGTGTGAAAGCGGACCAGTTAGTTTTGGTCCGGGACAAAGAACCGTACCGAGACCTCCTCGAGGAGGTGGTCTCAGTTCGGTCTCGGTGCGGTCTGCTGCTGGTGTGAACGTTGACCAGCCTCGGTCCTGTCCGCTCTGTTGTGGAGAAGGCTTTTTGGTCGGTGGAGGCTTCCGTAGAAAGCCGCGCGCATTACGTCACACATGCTGACCAATCAGGGTTCACTTCCGTCACCCAAAACACACTATTGTGTGAACAGCTCCACCAAGAGTCATAGTGGATAGTTCATCTGCAAAAACAAGTGGTGTGAATGCGAACCGAACTAGTTGACAGCTGCGACGTTTATGAATAATTTATGTCCGAACCGAACCACTCTCGGGGACTAGTAGGTGTGAAAGCACCCTTAGCCGCCCATTCATTCACACGGACATTAGCTTAGCCTCCATTCATTCCCATTCATGTTTGTGTCCCGAATATGTCAATGTCAATTGAGATGTGAGGCACTGTTATTTAATGATCTGACAATTGATTGCTTGTCTGGTAATCATGAATGAGATTACGCACTTTAATGCCAGTTTGTATGATGATGGTGTTTGTACTGCAGCCCAGCTGATCACTGGGGCTGTTTGCACCTTATTGGAGTTGTGATGTTCTGCACTGAATATCTTATTCTGTATTTATTCAAATCGTGTTTTAATAGTGGACAATGTCTTGCACAGCATGGAATTATATTTTTCTATTTATAACTAGTCTTGAACGATGTGCACAAAGTGAACTGATTAGACCTGTTTTAATGCAGGCCAGGTTGATGTTGAGCCGTTAGGCTCTGAACTGAAAGCTGCACCTGGGAAGCTGGACTGAAGTGGAACTCAACCTACTTAGGTTGGGCTGGTAGGACGGCTTCTCCTCTGCGCTTGGTTCCCCTGTCCCCCTTTGCAACCCATCAATAGGCCACTCATCTATTATCACATTCCCCTCCTAACCCTTGGACTTCCCTCTGGACGTTTAAAGTGGACCCAAACCTGTGTTGCTCTGTCTGTGACGGTAACCTTATTGATCCCCGGCTGGGTGATTTAAATGGATCACGGGAAAGGCGTTAGTGTCCGCTGTTGACACCGATTGATTTTTGTATATAGACTACTTTATTTTTCAAGACTTCTTTGTTTCTCTTTTTTGTTTGTTTTCCACTTAGGTTATGTTTATCTATTTTCTGTTGCACTTATATAAAAAGGTACCGCTCAACTCAGTCGTGTTCACTCTCCTGCTTCTCCACTCCCCGAGCTGACCTAGACTTCTGATTGGTCATTGCCCAGAACCATTATAAGCATTAAATGTAACTTCCAGGCTACATTTAACTCTGTTCTCTCGGCTAGTTGTGAGTTAATGGAAAATATGTGGAACATCAACACAGCCTGGACAGATGCCTCTGCTCTATTCTAATGTTAAGCTGTCTTTTATTGCTTTTATAGTGTTACACACAGATACAATCTTCTTTTTTTTTGTCAAAAGTCACAACATGATGAGTTGCTGATGCACAGACTCCCTCATTATTGGCCTTTTTACTTCTCTCTTGTGACTTTGTTCGCTACGCCACTGGTGGGGCCCACAATCAAGATCAGATGTATGAAAATTGATTCCATTGCCGTGTCTCGCGTGAGACCTTCAAAGGTGAGCAGCGCGGCAACCTCCCAGTGAAACACCTTCCTGTTCCAGTAACATCCTCATCAGTGTTGGAACCAGAGTCGGCACATGCTCTTCAAATGAGTCCGCCTATCGCCCAGTTGCTTGCTAATGAGCTACCTAATTTAATTCATTATCGTGCCATACAAGGGTTTGACTAATGAGGGTGACCCTTTACTGAATACAAAACCTGCATCTGACAGTAGCTTTGGGGCTCGGCCTGATGAGTTGTCTTTTGATTTTTTGAGACACTAGCTCAGTCATGTTCTGTGTACGGGTTCGGCATTCATGTAGTCGGTCATGGATAGACTTTTTGAAACAACAATTGCGTGTGATAAATTATGCCAGTGATGCAGATTTGTAGTGTTAAACTACATCATATGCATATGCTGATATTAAGGTAGAAGTGTGGTTAGTTAATGATCCCATTCAAATGATCAAAAGCAAAGTCTGGACAGAGTCTGGAGTCACTTTTGGTAGGCACTAACAGCATACGGATGCTGTGCCTTGTTTAGTACTGTGGCTTAAATATTGTGACAGATCAGGGGATTTTGTTAGTCAAATGGAAAAAAGAGTTATAAATTACATTTTCATTCCATTTTTACGAGCGTTCCTCCCATACAGAGGCCACGGGCTGAGTGTGCTGGCTCGTGATTGGTTTAGGGTCCACAGTTCCTGTTCTGGAAAATAGAGGGTGGGGTTAAAAGGGCATCGGTAACATAGGAGGTGTGAGTGAAAAAGCTTTATTCGGAATTGTGTTTAAAAAAAATTATTGTACAGAAGAAAGCAGATCAGGCAGTGTGAGCATGGCTCAGTTTTCTTTTTCTTTGTTTAACTACCTTTTTTATTTTCATTTCTGTGAGACCAAATAGCGAAAGAGGACCCTTTCTTTATTCCCAGGTACTTTCATTTCAGCTGGTTCAACCTGTTGTGTAGATGACAAGAGAAGGGTATTCATCCAGCTATGGCTCCATGTACCCTTTTACATGTGCCTCGTCTATCTCTCCCTTGAAGCGAAGAGGCCCGCAGAAAGTCCATTAAGAGCTATCTTAATGAAGAGGGACAGACACAATGGCGCTCTCACAGAGGTGAGGGTTGATCAGAAAGGTAGATGAGGAGTCCTCCTCGTCCACTCATCCCCCAGTGGACAAGACAAGGCCTTCGACTTCAGCCTGTGTCGATATATCAGGGCAGGATAATGAATGAAAAGGCAGCGCTGCTGGAGCCATCAACCAACCCATCTCTTATCGCCGCAGCTCTCACTGCTGCTTCATTAATATAGTCCCTGGTCTCATCCCATTGCTTTGTCTGAGGTGTCTGTCCACGCCACAATAGCTATTGCTCATTCCAGAGCAGCGACTTAGAGCTTCCTGAAGGAAGGAATAATGAGTAATTATGTGGTTTTACTGACCTCTGAAGAGGAGGTTGTTCTTCCCGACATGAAGCCTGTCGGTTAGGTAAATGGCATGATAAGAACCATTTTACACCAAAATAAAAGCACGAGCATTTCAGTGCTTCGATGTTTTGAAGCACCCAAACGAAAGAGTCAATTGGCCACGAAGGTATGCTTTAAACATCTAATAGCCCAACAGTGCTGTCATGAATTCTGTATTTACAAAAGTGAAATTCAGGTTTCATCAGAAAGGTTTGAACTTGATTTATTGTTGAGGTACTGATTTGCAATTGTACAGAGCTTGAAAGAGAAGACTGTTAAACATAACTTAAATAAGACGAATTCCAAGAAACAAAGTGTCCGTTTGACAAATATTGAATTATGCACATTACTGACTTCATTGACAATCATCAATCACTGGAAATGTTGGAGTTTTGTCTGTAAAAGTATCCTGAAATGACTGTGTGTCATTTGGCAGAAATGAAATTGTATTGAATCAATGTGCTTTTATTTCCTCTTTTTAAAATGCTTATTTTTGCCGTTGTGTAAATGTGAGAATTATTAACAGACTGATCATGTAATTTCTGTATAATACTGACATTTTTACTGGTGACATGTTTGCAAAACTTGTTGACACATTTAAATGGACCAAGATTTAGTTGTGATTACATTTTATTCCAATTTTTTGAGGAGCACTGAAATTAGTGAAATAACTAAGAATTATGGCTGTAAGTTTGCCATTTTCCACTGAAACATGTTTGCAAGATTCTCACTTTTCAGTTTTCTACTCACTGTTTTTCCAGTCTGTATATCGAGATGTTGGAAATCCTTTTTGTCTTGTCTTCAATCCTGCCAGTTCACTTTATCAAACTCACCTCAGTGAGACAGAGATCCGACCGTAAACGACAGTGAACAATATAACTGCTTTTCTTTTGTATCTTATTAAAGCTAACCAATGTTATTTGCTCCAAATGAAGCAGCAGTCTCTGCAGGTCGTACAGGATGGGCTGCATTAGCTGCGAATCCATGTTAAAGATGCCCTTTAGCTGCACGGCTCTGACTCATTCACACTTGTCAAGTTTCAAGGGCAAACACAACTCAACAGACATCAGGCCATCGAGCGGCTTCCTGCAGACATGCTGCTCGCCCATGGCTGATCGCTCAAGCAGCCTCTAATCAGTCTTAAAAATACCTTCACATAGCATGATGTATATTAGGAGAGCATCTGGACTATATTTGGATTCAAACTTTTCCTTTCTTTTTTTTTTTTTTTTAAAGACCTTTCTTTCCCTTACAACCTGCCCCAGTGCATTGTGGGCCGTGAAAGGCCTTCTGATAAGACATGTTGACAGATAGGACATCTTGCCCCCCTTGGCGCTGTGGTTAGGATGAGTACCACCTCCCTCCCAAGACACTGTGCCAGGATTGTAAGCTCGCTCCGAGAAAAGAGAAGTTATTTAGTGGAGGGGGATGTTCCCATTAGGGTGATGAATGGCCTAATTACTGGAAGTAAACAGTCCCTTGGAGATAAAAGACGAACCGGGGTCTACCAGCAGGGATGAGCCGCTGTATTACAGGCCCCATCCTGCCGGGATTAGGGATGGATGCACAGCTTGATTTTGTGTGTGTGTGTGTGTGTGTGTGTGTGCGCGTGTGTGTCAGTATCTGTGATGCTTGCACTCCTCAGAGTTTCCTAATCTTCCTTGTTTTCCTTGTATCGTCTTGTTGGGATGGTTTAGGATGTGACATTGGGTACAAAACTTTCTTAGTGTTTCACTGTGACATCGGAATATATCAACCGTTATATTTAGATGAACACTTATAGAGTTTAGAATGACAACGTCCATAATGTCTTCACATCGACCTGATTTTTTCCAAATTGAGATTGTTAGTGGAGAGATGATAATGGTGACAAATTTGTCAATCAATAAGCCATTTCTAATACATGAAAAAACATTCATTCTGTGCAGATTAATGTCCAAATGTGTGAGCTGACTTTGCTTTGTTATATTTCATTCATTCGTTTCATTATGAAAACACAATTTGGTTCAACTGACAAATTTTTGGGGTTCAGACTAGTGAGGGGGAGTGTTTAATCTTTGGCCAACCAATCAAACGTCTTTAGATCGTTTAGATTGTCTTTAGATTGTTGGTGGAAGGAAGAGTATCTATTAAAAAAACATACACTATAAACATCCCAGCTCTATACACTATGGAAAATATCAAATAAATACAATAAAATACATTTTCCCAGTGTGAGATGATGTTCTCTATGCCTGCCTGCTTCACTTACTTAAATAAGAGTGGTTTGATGGATCGGTTATTATTCAATGGGATTGAGTCTGAGGTCATTCTGTGACTCCAGTAGTAAAAAAAAAACGATTGATTGACAACATAAAATTGAAATTAATATCACCTCTGATATACCTGTTATACCTTGCTACACCATTATTATCATTTTAATTCTGTCATATATCTCATTAACCATTCACAGAGCTGAATGACCTTGTGCGCCACCGAGACTCGCCAAAGCTTTCCCATAGGTTTTGTCACCCTGCTACAGGAACAGCTGTTGTAAAGTACCGATTGTTAACATGCTGTAAAAGGGAGGTTTATTTTGTGGACTACAGCAAGCCTATTTATTTATACACCAGCTGGGCAGAACGACTGCATGGCGCACACCAGAAGTCCTGTTTTATATTAATGTTGTAGACCTTTCACACTGTTGCAACGTTTAATCACAGCTGTGCGAGCTTTGGTGTCTCGTCTTATATTCATGACTTCCTTCCAGAATTTTTAGTGGTACATAATGATGTTTTCAGTCCGGATTGAATGCAGCCATATTTGCAGTCTTCCAGGAGCTGATGGTGGAAGGTGTTGTATCCCAGACAGATTGCGAACTCCTTCTGGGGCAAATTTATAATTTATGATATCTGACTGGAAATGAAATTGCCTGACTTGCGCTAATGGCTCAGAGATGTGAGGATATCGACTAATTTGCTAACAAACAGAAAAACAAATTGCTCCTAAAACGCTCGCTTGTTCCCTTAATATTTAAATATGTGCCGGTTAACAAGAGTAACGGAGCAGGAAAAAATACGTTCAAGGCACACCAGAAATAAACACTCAAGTTGCATATTTTGACCTCCACTCTTCCAAACCATATATACATTTTCAAGCCTTATTCTGCAGAAGCTCCCAGTGTGACTGAGTTCATCCCAGTCACCATAAAGTGGGCACTGCACAGGCCATCACATAAACCACCATTAACTCAGTCAATGTCCCTTCTAAACTATTTCCTCCCCGTCTCTTGTCCAGACTGAGCTATTCAGCATTTTTCATGATCGATTACACAGTTAGTCAGGGGAAGCCACCGGGTCTTTGGGGACCGGCAAACACACACATACGCTCGCGCCGCTGTTCTGCGGCACATGTTTAAAAGCCTCCTTTAACCTTGATCATGAACAATGAAGAACATGGCACCTAATAACTGTTTTTCATTGTTCACTGTCCCTGTAAATGCATAAATCACACCCACCTTGTACCGTCAAGGGTACAGTGGACAATGTGGAGCAACGTGCGAGGGTGTGTGATGGAGAGAGAGGGCATGTTAATAAAACCATGCAGATTAGACCTGCACTCCTGTTTGGATTGCCATAAGATACGTTTTTTTTTTTTTTTTTTTTTGCATGATAGTGTCACTTTTGTTGCAGCTATTTTGGAAATTTTACTCAATTATGAATTCTTACTGTGCACAGGTTTATAGCCTATTCATTATTTTTTAAGATAGATTAGAAATAGCATTTTTACAGACTTGCAGCTCTGGCTGTGGCAGATATGTAAGTAAATAAGTCAATTAAATGTGTTTATATAGCACTTTACACAGATAAAGATCACGAAGTGCTTTCAACAATGAAAGAAAAGACAAAAACAGACATGAAATTAACAAAGACAGGGAAGTAACAGCTGATACGGAGCGGTAAAAACATACTTGAGCAAACAGAGCTCTATCTGGAACTTCAGGGTGAAGGAAGTCGGCAATACACCAAGGTATTTGACCACACAAAGCCTTAACAGTTTGCACCAGTGTTTTAGAATGAAGCGGAGAATTCATTGGCATCCAGAGAAGAGAGGACAGGGGTGATGTGGGAGCTCCGCTTTGTTCATGTTAAACGACAGGCAGCTGCGTTTTGGACTGTTTGAAGGCGATTTAGAGAGGACTGACTTAAACAGGTAAAAAAAAAAAAATCCATGATAATATCTCAGTGAGAGGAAATAAATGAATGCCATACATTTTAATCAAGCTATAATGGAAATGGAAAAATGAAGAACATGTCAGCTGACATGACTGTCTCGTGGCAGAGACGGCTCAAAAGACACACCTAGATGATGAAGGCAGGATTTAACACAATCACCTCAAGGCCCAATATGCTGCTCAATGGGTGGTGTCAATAACACACTGATTGTACAAGACAGCCTATGTTTCTAAAGCGAGGCAGGTTATTACTATGTAATGATCACATTAAACAGCTTCCATTAGTCAAACTACTGTTTCAATTAGCTATTAGTCCCATCATAACGTTTCAATAAATCGGATCGGAAGGAGACTGTTTGTCGATGTTTCTACAGATTTATAATGCGTCAGATTTATGTGTGGGGGTTTATTTTTTCAAATTTTAGATCTTCAAGTCCACGGGTGAGAGTAACTGAAAGGTCAAAAGGTGACGTCAGCGGTGAACGGCGAAGTGGGAGGAGTTCATCTTTGACTTCGAGAGCGTCACGGCCTGAACGTTGTTTTTTGCAACTTGGATGTTTGTGGAAAAGGGACACCAGCAGTCATGAGAGGCAGTGCCAGGGCAGAAGGGAAATCAGCAGGAGGCATTCTGGGACAGTGCCGGTAAAGTAGAAACACAGTGTGGTGGGTCCCCTCCCTTCTCTTCCCACTTCAGCCCTGCTCCCTCACCTTCCCCGTCTCAGCCACCTCCTCACAGTATGGACTGTTTCATCTTGCAAGAGGGTCTCCATCCTTTTCCCTCCTCTCATTTATCTTTTTTTTTCCCCTCCAGCTGTCTCCTCTATCATTCACTTCAGAGAATGTCACTCATGTAACAATTTTATGGTATTTAAAGCAAAACACACAGTGGTGCAGTTAAGGTCTTGCTGCTCTCTCCATAGGGAGCTCAAATGGTGACATCAAGTGAGTGACGGTGAAATAACTCCAGTCTGCCTTTTTTTTTTTTTTTTTTTTTTTTTTTTTTTTTTCCTCATTGCATATTCCCTGTGACAGAAATCCCTGTGGGTGGGAAATTAGCTCTACACTCTGAAACAAAAGTGTTGAGACGTTCAGACGACACAAGCCTGAGGTGACAGTTCACATGAGTTTATAACACAATGCTGACACAGACTATACACACACTCCATTTGCACTGGCTGCACGGTCGAGGCTGCACCGTCTGTTGGTGTTGTTCCATCGTGAAGCGGAAGCTCTCCCTCCTCTGTCTTCTCCCACTGAGGAATCTGTTTATTTCAACGCAACAGCATCACCTCCCACCCCATCCCCCCACCTACATCCCGCCCTCGCCTCCTTCACTTCAACTCTCAAGTGTGGATCATAGGAGATGAAAAGGATTAGGCAAGTAAAGCTCTTTTCTTCCCGTCGCTGCACATTTCAGGTAGTTATTCATTCATGACAAAACCCATTCATGCTCTGACAGCCTACGTCCCCGCTGATGTATGGTGTCGTCTCCTGCCATGATCCCTGCGACGTGCGCTCGGTCGCTGCAGCCACGCTCCCACCTCATCAATGTATCCCGCCCCAACCCCTCCTATCATTCCAGTTCAGGCAGGATGTGACGTCGGATTCAGAAGGTTATTCATACACACGACAGATTTGATACATGACAGAGAAAAGGCGCTGATGGGGGGCGAGTGCCAAGAAATCTGTTTAAGATCACATGTCTGAGAGCGATGGCCCCACCATGTGAATATGAATGAAGTAGGGAAATTAATGCTTCCGTCCGCTCTTCCCTTCTCTCTTTTTCACTGCCTTTCTCTTGCTCACTGTTATTTATTCACATTTCATTCAGTGAGCACACAACCCCTGCAGTTCCTCTGTCAGTCCAGGCAAATGCAAAGCGAGGGTTGCTACAGATGAATATGATTGCCCTCGCTGTCCTCACACCTCCTTGGGTACAAGGAAATGAGCGCGATTTGTAAACCTCTTTGAGATACTGAGGGTCAGCTTGTAAATCAACCTCATTTTTTTGTTGCCTTTAGAATTCATTAGCATACAGAGCAGAGGAAACACGACTGGTGCCTCCAGAGAATAGACTGCTCCCTGTAGAGCATGGTAGAGTGTAAATCTGACTCTGCAGTACCTATAATAAACAAAAGTAAATATTTAAAGATTGTTTCAGTTCTTGAGCAACTCTGAAAAAAACAAAATATGAAGCTTTTATTCATAGGCATAATCTTAAAACAACTGTGAATCGAACACATGAATAATACTGCTGCACAAAGTATATAAAGCATGTTTGACAAAAAGGAATCATTTACTGCAGGAATGCATTTAGAAGTTTATAAAATCCTGGAAAAAGTGGTGACTAATCATCTTACTTCATTTTTGGAGCAGCACAGCCTATATGACAATTATCAATCAGATTTTTGAAAAATTCACTCCACTGAAACTGCTCTTTTGAGGGTTTCTATCAACACTGCGATGGCTGCAGTCTACAGCCGCTACACAGTCCTGGTCTTACTGGACTTGACCTCTGCATTTGACACTGTAGATCACTCTGTACTGGTCGATTGGCTTGAATCTGAGATGGGCTTTTCAGGGTCTGTCCTCCAGTGATTCTCTTCATATATAAAAGGAACAACTTTTAATGTGGCAGTCAACAATAAAATTTCTGACGTGTCAAACCTGTCTGGTAGAGTTGCCGAAGGTTCTGTTTGAGGCCCTGACTCTTTTTGTTGTACTTGATGCCTCTTGGTCAGTTGATTCGCGGTTTGAAAAATGTATCGTATCATTTTTATGCTGATGACATACAGCTGCATTGTTCTTTTCGTAACTCAGACTTTTAGTTTTAATCTGTGTTATGGAATGCATGGCACACATCAAAGACTGGCTCTCTTCAAACTACCTGCAGATAAATTCAAGCAAAACTGGAACCTTAATCATTGCCTCCGACAATAAGATCCACCAGATTAATAATAATAATAATAATAATAATAATAATAATAATAAACTTTATTTGTATAGCACCTTTCTAGATCATCGTGTCACAAAGTGCTTTACACAACATAAACAACAAGGGATAAAAACACAGAGCAGAAAACACAAAAACAGGAAAAGAAACAAGAGAATCAGAGAAAAGCAAGACTGAAGAGATGCGTCTTAAGCTGCTTTTTAAAGGAGTCGACAGAGTCCGCTGATCTTAGATTGATTGGGAGGGAGTTCCAGATAGTGGGTGCCACTACCTCAAACGCGCAGTCACCTTTAGTTTTCAGTCTGGAGCGATCTTAGAGCTTTGGGTTTCTCTGTCAAACCTGGGAAATATAAACCTCGGGGTTATATTTGATCGGGCCATGTCTTTAGAAGCTCACTCTCATCAGCTGACCAAAAATAGTTTTTCATCAATTGAGAAATATCTCTGAAGCCAGAAAAATGTTGTCAAAGTCTGACCTGTAAATAACCATTCATGCTTTTATATCATCCCGTTTGCACTACTGTATTTCTCTTTTTACTTTTTTAAACACGACTGCTCTAAACGAACTCCAGATGGCACAAAATTCTGCAGAAAGACTATTGACAGGACCGGACAGGACATCCCACATTATCCCCATTCTGTCTTGTCTTCATTGGCTTCCTGTTAAGTCTCAGATTGATTCTAAAGTTTTAATCCTCACTTTTCTAGCTTTGCATGGCGATGCCCCCCAGTACATTACAGACTTTTTGCGCCCCTTCTCCTCACAGAGTACCCTTCGGTCTGCTGACCAGAACCTCCTGAAGTTCCCACCGACATGGTTTAAAACCCGGGGAGACTGAGCCTTTCATTCTGTTGCCCCCAGACTCTAGAACTACTTGCCCTTGTCTCTCCACATGGCTGAGTCTGTGGACTCGTTCAAAAGGACTTGAACACTCTTATTTAGGGAAGCTTTTAGCTGAATATTTCACTGGAAAAATCTGTGATACATATAACTGTATGTGTGTCTTTTAACCTGGACTTTGTGAATTTATCTGTGAAAAGTGCTTTATAAATAAACTTTACTTACTTACTTAACATAATGCAAAAAGTTTTAAATATTTTGAAGATTGAAAAAAGAATCCACCCTCAAAATCCAAAGCAATCGGTAACTCAGCATTAACAGATAAAAAAAAAAAAAAAAGGAGGAATCTAATGATGTTGTCTGATCTGAGGTAATATGTCAAAGAACACCAAATTAGAACACGTTCTTCAGTTTAGACTCTACATGGGAAACTGCCTATTGCTTTCAGTTTTCATTTGGCTTCACTGTAACATTTTGTCAAATCAGAGATCAGTTCTGCAGCCTTTCTTTGTGGCAGTTTGACATCCTCCAGATGAGCAATAAAGTGAATAATGCCTCACAGACCCTGGTGGTAGAGGAGCAAAATGACTCTCTACTCCATGAAACTGCTGAGGTGGTGATTGAGAGGAGAAGAAGCAGAACCGACGGTCTCCACATATGATTTGGACAAAAAAAAAAAAATAATACAAAGACAAGTGATTTTGACTGAATGATACAGAAAAAGGTAGAGGATATTGCAGCACTGTAAAGCATAGTGGCTTGAAAAAGCCTAAAGACAGATTATGCATATAGAGATCTTCCTTATTGAAATACGCAGAGGCTTTATTATGTGCTCTTATGCTGGTTTCACTCCCAGATCCTGACTTTTTGCAAAATACAGCCATGCCCTCGTTGTTATTGTATATTCCCTATGTTCTTGGTCTCTTTCTCATTTCTATTCATGGAGGATATTGTTTTCTGTAATCTGTGCTCATTTTACTGAAATTAGAAGGACTGTACTGTTTATTACGTAGTGTCAGGTAGAATATGATTCCCCTTTTTCTGAGCCCATGTCTTTTGTAGAATTCCACTTTGCCAACCCTGGTGTCAAGCCTACTTGTGAGTAGGCGAGAAAGTAATTTGGCAAAGAAAAATAGACCGCACATACCGGTCTATTCTGAGCTTTGCATCTTCAATCGAGAATTGGCTCATGCCCCACTCTTTCACTCCCACCGACTCGCTGTATTGTGAAGCGCAGTCACAATACCTTGCCAGCTTGTTTGAAATACACATAATTTGGTCGTGTTAATAATGCATTACCAAACTAATGCGTTTGAATTCTGGCACTGGCGTTTACAACCAGCAGCCAAGACTCTGTGGTAAACAATCTCAAAGGAAGTATTTAGCAACTATAACAAGGATTTGAGAGTGTTTTCTGACTGACTTAGTCCAGCATATTGCATGTGTGAAAAGTAACTGGTGTGGGATCGGACATTTTCTGCCAAAAACGCATTCATGGAATCTCACACAAAAGGACTGGATTTGGTAATGGAGTGGCAGATGGTTAACACCAAGGTTTGTTTTGTTTTTAATTTTTATTTTCTATGAGCAAATAGAGTAGTTGCCTGTTAAAGTTTGGATTTGACTTTACGTTTGCGTTTTCCATTCATCTTAATGCAGCTGTTATAATTCAGGCCACCGAATGGTGTCGTGGTTCTGCTCTCAACCAGTTTGCCTTCTGTGCAGATTAAAAAATATAAACGTCCAGACGGAGCACAGTTAAAACGCTTTAAGAAAGTATTACAGGAGCCTGTTGAAAAACCTTCAGACTATAGCTTTTTCTGTATCATTAAACATCTCCTCAAACCTGCATCATTTCTCTCAGCCTGCACTTAACAAAACCACACTTCTTCATTCATATTAGTGCCAGCAAGGCAAACGCTCACTGAACCCTCACAAAATAGTTTGGCTAAGAGGATTTGGCTAATATCTCATTAGCTTAAAGGCAGCAGCTCTTTCTGCCCTCGCTTTTATTTGGAATGCATTGCTCTGGATTAACACCCTCTAAATAACAAATGCCACCAAGCCAATTTATCTGGCTTTGTTCACTTTAATTCAATTTCCATTAACCCTAAAAAAAAAAAAAAAAAAAAAAACATCTTTGGATGTGTTTTTTCTTGACAGGCTTGGGATGAAGCTGGAAGTCGACGGTAGTTTTGCGGAACAATCAATCGTCAAAGTGGAGGAGACGAGACGAGCCACCATCCCGGTATCAGCGCAGCACCAGCTCCTCCTACATTAATGTGTAACGTGCCACACTGAGACACAAGCTCACAAATGCTGTCATCCTGTGTGTTAAGCTCCTCCAAAGAAGGGAACGCCATGCTTCTGTATGTTTCTTTAAATCATCACAATGTGACATAACAAAAACGGAGTGGAAAACGCTTTCAGCTCCTTTTTAGTCGCTGTAATACTGTTATGTGTCAAAGCCGCTTCTATTCATGGTGTTTTTGTGCTGATTTGTGTGGGGAGTTACTGTCTGCTCTGCTTTGCTTTGCTCTGCTGACTTTCCAGCTTCCCAGCTGAAGCGGCTTGTCTCGTCCTTTCTACCCAATCTAGTCCTTAATCTTAGAAGATGATAGATTTGCACTAATGAAACTGTGGCACATGAAAGGACGCAAACTTGAAAACTTTAAGACATTTTTTAAGAAGTAAAAACTTGCTTGTGCTGGAGTTTCAGCATAGAAATTATAGTTTTGCATATTCTGTGTGAGTGTGAGAGAGACTGTCGCACAACGCTCAACTTTAATGTCACCTTTTTCTTTTTTGAGATGTCACAAAAACGATTTAAATATTGTTATTCACAGTCATTGCATCTCATTTGTCCAAATTGCATTAAATAAATCCTTTATATGTTGGGTGACCACTGCTGATCGCTCTTCTGACCTGTCTCCACTCACTCCTGACATACAACCTTGGAGATAAGCGCTGAACATGATTTCCCGAATGCATCAGTATGCCAGACAGGCTAAGTGGGCCAGCACTAACATTTCAGAGCATTTCAGCACACAGTACCTACGCCCTGGGGGAGTTGCAAGTGCTCAAGCCAGCACATTGTCATCCCCCTTAGCCTTTCTCTAGTTGGAAACATTTGCCATGCTGCCACTTGTTCCCTCTCGCTGCTTTTCGCTCGTGTCTGACACATCCCTGTTGTTCATTTTTAATACATGCCGTCTTTTCCCCGTCTTGCCAGAACGGTGTGACTCCTCCCGGCCCGGGCAGGCCCATTAAAGTGGTGTTTACCAGCTGCAGAGATTGTGTCCCACCCTCTAAAAGGACGACCCTAACATCCCAGCTGCATGAATAAAGGATGTCTGCGGCATCACATGTGCAACACTCACATGCGGTCTCCCGAGCAGCGCGGTTTGAGTGGGAGTTGGAGTCGTTGGGTTGTAGTTAGAGGTGAGTGGATCCACAATGCCACACCACTGATTCTGGATTCTTTCACCGAAAACCTGAACGTCCAACCTAATGAAACTCATTTATGAACTCAGTGCTGTTGTTTTCCTCAGAATGCAGTCAGCAATATTTAATGCCTCGCTGTATTTCATTCGTACTGAAATCACACCGTTGCCATTCGTTGCCACTTGCTCTAACTCTTTCTGGAGATCCCTAGGCATTTCCGAGCCAGACAGTCTATAAAATCCCTCCAGCATTATATTGGTGTGCCCCATGGGCACATCCCAGTTCAATAGATCTGAAATGCTTCCCCAGAGAGGCATCCGGGCTGGCGCTTGGTCAGATAGCCAAAGCACCTCAGGTGGTTTCCACAGTTCAGTAGAGCAGCAGGTGTACTCCCAATGTCTGATCTCCCCATCTGGTCCCTGAGTGTGACTCAACAGACCCTACTGAGAAAGCTGGCACACGGCCATAGGTGAGCGAGAGGATAGACTGTTCAAACCCAGAGCTCCAGTTTGACGCTCAGCTCCATCTTTTCCATTTCCTGTTCCAATCACTTCAACATTTCATTACTTTCTGAAGTCTACCTTTTGTTTTGAACACCTGCTGTCTTTTGGTGGGTCAACTTGAGGTCTTGGTGTGTAGGGTAGAGGTGAACAGCACATTTGCACCCTCAAGCTTTTACCTTCTTTTACCAGCATTTATTCACACAGGATCAAAAATAGTAAAGGAAACTTTCAACAATCAAACCTTCAGCTTAACTGAGATTGCGCACCCTGGTCCACACTGACTTAAAATCCTTCACATGTGGAAGCAGTTTAATGAGGTGAGATGGTACAGGCTGATAAACATTCTGCATGGCCAAATCCAAACAGAAAGATCCTGTCTCTACGTCTCTGCCCACACTTAAATGCTTTCAGCACAGCATCTCAACTTCTTGCTTGTGTACTTCAGTAAGCATCACTACCTACGCTCTGTGTAAAGGGGAACTTCACCGATTTTACACATCAAAGTCTGTTTACAGGTCTTCCAGGGAACTACTGGGTGTATGAAAAAAAAAGAAAAAGTTGTATAACACTTTTTGTAACTCCAGCAGGAGCTGCATAAATACTGATAGATTTCTTCAATTGATGTCACTTCGGTCAACACTGGTAGAGTTTTACAGTTCCTGTGAAGATAACACAGCAGACCCCTGCAGCTTTCCCTTCTCTCTTTGATTATGAAAACAGCCCCAAACTTCAAGTAAGCTGTTGAGAATCAAGTTGCATCAGAATAACATTAGATCAGCTCTTCGGTTTCAATAGTTTTTGGCCACCGTGCACAAATAAACAAAAGACTCAAATCAAACAATATCAGATTTGAATTAAGGTCACAAATACCTGAAGGTGGCTGAACAAAAAAACCCCAAAGGATTCTACTTTTTGCATTACATAAATCCTCACATTTCACGTCTCCACTCTCTACAGAAGCAACACTATAAGGAAGGTCGGCAGACAAGAAAAGACTGTTCAGCTTTATTTTAAAATCAACATAAGAAAAACTCTCAACATCAGCAAAAAAAAAAAAAAAAAAAAAAAAAAAAGGAAAGAGCTGTGGAGGCAAGGGATATTATTGGGCTTTTCTTTTTCTCTTGATGAAAATTTGAATAAAGGCTCAGTTGAACAGTTTGAAAACTAAAAGGCAAAGGATCTGAAAACAATTGAACTGCTGCTCTGTTCTCGTCATTTTAAGTCAAACAGATGCGCTTCAGTGTATGAACTAGTTCACCCAGCCTTGCAAAAAGGTGATGAACCGCACTACTCAATCTAATTGAACCCTTTGACACAATCAGTCAAAATAGACGTGCCTGATACTCAAACATGAGTTGAAACATCTGAACGGTGCTTTTCCATTTCTTTTGGGATCATGCAGATCTAATTCCCAAGATCAGGTTTCTTTACAGGATTGTTTAATTCACACTAATTACCAAACATGTCAGCTTCCTTGGTTGTTAATATGTCAAGGCGCTGCATTTACATGTGGGGCTACATGAAAACATCCCGTTAAGTCTGAACATGTCTGCCAGCAGCCCGGCACAATGGGTCCCAGGTGAGGCTGGGCTGCACTCTACAAGCTAATGGACCTTTTTTCTTCACCCGATTTGGTTGGCAGGCCTTTTCTTGGTAATTTTCCCTGCTAATCATTTGTTCGCTGCTTGGCAGGGGAGGTTGTTTAAAATACATGAGTCAGAATGTTACTGCAGTATGTTGAACAAAGGCAGGGAACAATTAGAGACTTCATCAAAAAGCTTCCATAGTTCTTTTTTGTGCAATAAAAGTATGCTTGAATGTCTTTTTTTAACCATTTTCCATTTAAAACCATCGCTTGTTTTTCCCCCCTTTGTTTTATTCCCTTTAGCATTTTAAGTGTCAAGATGCACAAAATAAAAAGTTTTGCTGGATAAAGTTTTTCAGCCTCTCTCCTTAATTAGTCAAAGTCACTGGATCTGTTTGGACCTCCCTCAAAGAAGTGCTTATGGGAAGATTTCCCCTCTTGCTGTTACAGATGACATTTGCTTTTTTATTTTTCCCCCTCCCCGTATCCTGTAATGCAACATATCTTGCACCAAAACTGCTTGCACATCTAATTTACTGACGTACCTTGCTTCCACGCACTAGCTCCTCTCCAAAAGTACATGTATCTCTGATATCTATACCCAAGTGTCAGCTACCGAAATGAGTTTTGCTCTTCCACAATAAAAAATTGTCAAAAGGCAAAGACATTTTTTCAAGTTGGAGTGAGTGGAGCATTAATGTGCCTGCAAATGAGCTCACAAATCTCTTAGGCCACAGCACTGCATCTGTGAGATTGCAGAGAAATGGCTTCTGTGCAAAATCTGTCTGTTCGCGACTCTCTGTGTGCTGGTGTGTTGTGCATACACAGAGTGGCTTCTAAAGAGACTGGAGATGTGAAATGTGAGTATTTGTGTGATGCATAAGTGGAATCCGTTGGGCTTTTTGGTCAATTACGTTCAACAACCGGCGGTATCTTTGACCATATTTCAAATGTGATATTGTTTGATTTGACTTTTCCAGCACAGCTCTCTGATACCGCGGGCCTCTGCAGGTTTTGCTTTTAACTCACTTGAACTTCTGTCATCATGAAGGGTAACAAGGGAAATTAAGTAATGGGCTTGGCTGTGTGCAAAGTGAAGGGGTAATGACAGAGACACTAGCAGCTGTACCTTTCTCTACCTTTCTTCCTCTACCAGGTCTCTTTAACCACTTCACATCTGTGCTCTCCTGCCTATCCTCACTGCAGACAAAATGCTGCTGGGCTCTTTATGTGTGAGAGAGGACTCCATTCTGAGCCATTATTCCCCTCTCCTGTTTAATCCCCCCTCTTTTTTTTTTTTTTTTTTTTTGGTCATAGCCTCCAATCATGATCTCTCTTTCTGACTACTGAACGTGTAGGGAAAAAAAACGCTGCTCATTTCTTCAAAGCCACATACATATCCAACATTTTGAAATATTAATAAGGGTTCTTTTCAAATAGAGGATGAGGTCGTTTTTTTCTTTTCTTGCAACAGCTCTCATGGTACCCTGGAATTGTGTGGACCAGAAATGGGGATATGTTCAGGGCCAAAGTTATAGGCCAACTGCAGATTTAACCGTATCTCCTCCCAACGAGGTTAATGTGATCAGTTTATATAGCTATGCCAAGACGGAGACGAGAGCTCAAGCAACTCCTGAGATTCTCTCGAAAAACAGAAGGGAGAAATACATCCTCCCCGTCCTCACTTGTGCACATAATCCCCTCTCCGTCTATTCATCTCCTTTACTGTGACAGGTGGTTGAGAACGAAACAAGCAGTTCTAACAGAGCATTCAGAGAATAACCAGTGCAGCAGAAAGTGGGTAATTAACATAAAAATACCCTCTTCACCACAGCCTGGGAAAGAAGTCGCAGCGAAGAACTTATACTAGCTAGCACCTGAAGATCAAACACGTATGTGAGTATGTGTTTATAGACAAATGTTCATTATCTCTCTTGTTCCAGGGATAAGGAGCTGTGTTGTCAGTCTATCCCCCCATCTCTTCCTTACAGCTATTTCATCACTGCTCGCTGAAATCACATCTGTACCGAGGAAAAAACTGTTGCTTGTAAATGTGAGCTCTCCAGAAAGGGAGAAACTGGATTTTAGAGTTGGGTGTACTACTACACACCCTCTGCTACCTAATTACCTATGAAAGGGCATGTTAACCCCAAGTGGGCATCTAATATTCTCAGCAGTTATAGGAGCATGTAATTGCTTGTATAATTTAGGTAAATTATTGATGAGTTCCCAGCTTTCTACATAAAACCAAGTGAATCATCTTTATTTTCAGGACTGTTGGCTTAGCATTTATCTAATTCAGCTGCATTATTTGTGTGGCATATCCAATACAGAAGCTGCACGTGGCATGCACGACAATTGAGTGAAATCCATTCGCTCCTTGTGAAAACTTTTCAGTATTTAGTGAACATGTTTGAGAATATAGCAATATTTTCTTCAAGTTGCTGTCTGTTGAACACCCTGCTACATGTTCGCACCTATCTATGCGTGCACGCTCACACACATCTCTGTGTTGTTGTAGAGTAGCAGTCGTATTCGGCAGAAGCAGAGCTGTCACACTTTATGTCGTCTAAGTGACACTCAGTGAGGATGCATATTATATAATGAGCAACAACAACAGCCTGCATTGACTGCTAATAAAGATAAAAATTTGTTATACAGTATGTTTCCGATTTTCCTCTGAACCTGGCTGTGTTGGCTGCCCGCCTTGTTGTAAGTTAATGAAAGAAAGAGTGACTACATGAACAAATGACTAACTCATTTGGGCATGCATGCGTACAAATATACAGAGATTCATTTATGTGTGGTTTCCTAACTTTACATTCAAAGCCATCCACCTCAACCCCCCTGAATTAATTTCTGGAACAGTATTCGTAAACACACGCGCTCACGGTGCTGCGTACACTCACTGGACCAGACAGGGTTTGGCTGCCATCAGTTGTCATTCCTGACAGCTCTGCAGACGAGAACAAGCAGACCATGGGCCCTGATTGACAAGCGTCTTCATGTACAACTCTTTTTCTCCCATCACACTGAGAAATGCTGTTATTAGCGAGAGGCTTCGAGGAACCTTTCCTCCTTTTGTTAGCTTAAAATGCATGAATCCGTAAGAGGACAAACCTATCAAACAAAGCCTCCAGCTATTTGTGGAAAAAGCAATCGAACTACAAATGGTAAATAATAACAGGCCCTCTCTAAGAATCTGGAAACTTTTTTTTTTTTAATATACATTCTTTGAAGACATAAATGAAGTTATGAGTCACTTCACTTGAAGATCTGCAGTTCTTTTTTGTCATTTTGCAAAACTCAAGATTTATTTAAACATATTTTTGACAGTGGTAACATATGATTCATGGTCTGTTTTTCTACTTTGTATTTTTTTATTTATTTGCTGTCATGGAGGCACTGTAAATTTTACATTATGGCTATTCTTAACTTCACAGTGAAATACTGCAAAATTTTAGAAATTTAGAGCAAACAACTCTAAATTTCATGGCTAAGTTGTTCTTGTTTACACTGTACTTTTGGGAATTATCATTACAGTCACAATTGATGCATCATTTACTTTGAATTATTACGTGTACATGAGTTCGGTATATTTAATGTTTTATAAACAATCCTGATCACGAGTTGGAAGCAGCAGCTGCACCCTTATATTAGTGTTGGATTGCTGTAATATAAGGGGGTGGCGTGCGCTCGCGGGCTGGCTGATCTCTGAGCTGCAAGAGACTTGGCATTCAACATGCTCAGTAATAACAGAAATGAATGGTCTCTTCAGCATTCCTTTACTATTTTATTGCTTTTTTTTTTCTTTTCTATCACCGCTCTGTCTCTGATGTGGTGACGGAGTTGTCCACCAGTCAACACCAGCACTCAGACTGTGACACCAAGTGACTTTTTAAACCAGACAGTGGGTGTAGGATGGCTCTAATCTCCTCTACGAAGAAAAGACAAGTACTTCCCTGACTCATGATTCGTGTATTTGCACCAGAGCGCTACAGCTGCAGGGACTCCTGCACCTCAGGCTGTACAATCCCCCTTAAATGTTTGGAAAACCATCATCAAGGGTAAACGAAAATCTAAATGTGATGTGAAAACGAGCTTTAATCTCAAACCTGAACAGACGGAAGGCAGACATCTGTGTGCACAGAAAATACATTGTTCAAAGGTCTTTAGTTGTTGTTTACTAAAGGAGACATGTTGTGATGATGGAACAGAGCGAGGACGTGTTGGCAGACAGGTGTAATGATTAGGATGGCGACAAGCTGAGATCATCGTTTATTGAAACAGTTTGGTTCCCATTAAGCGTTCATCACATGTTTACTAAACATGACTATGGGTAATAACAAATACCTCGGGCTCATCATGGTCGCAGCAGGTAGACGGATGATGAAGCGTGCTCATAATTGTGAATTCATTTTATCATCTCCGGCGGATGCCCAGGGCCGCCTCGCGGAACAAAACATGAAGCAGAAAGATGTTTTGACGCCGCCCATCATTTCTTCACGTTTCACTTCTCGCCCACTTGCCATCCATAATAATATGGTGGGTCAGTGTTGCTCAGTCCTCGTGCCGGGGAGGCAGTGCCTCGCGTGTTTTCGATGCCTGCCCAGCCTCGGCACACCTGATACCGCTGAATGCATCACCATAAGCTCTGCAGAAGCCTGGCAATGACTCACTCATTTAATCAGAGCTGCTGGAGCACAGCGACATCTCAAACATGCAGGGGAGAGGCACCTCAGGCCCAGAACGAAGACATGGCGTTTGAACGTCCCCCTAACTCGATCGGTCCTTAAGTGTAATTCATGGATTTCAAAGGTAATCAGCAATATCTGAAGCGATTTTAGCTACATTATTTTCGTGAGAGGTTTGCAATTTAGAAGCCTGAGCTTCGGGACTTTCTTTCTTCGTTCCCATCCACGGCACCTTTCCAGAGGCTGGACTGGTGGCGTCCACCTACTCAAAACAGAAGGAAAAGCACAATGGACTTTGAAAGTACCTTTCCAATTATGTTTGCAGCTGAGTCACAGCATGTTTTTCGGGACAATCTGACATTTCTTTCTCTCTCTATCTCCCTCCCCCTCTCGCCCTCCCCCCGCCCCTCTTCTTTACTATCATTATTGTTTTCTTGCACCATGGTGTGTAAGTAGTCTTTCTCACAACTGTTACTCTGCCTCTGAGCAGCAGACGTGCTTTGTAGTCAAGATGAGCTGCAATACCTCCCCCTGCTGGATCTGGAGCAAAGTGAGCCCCTTTCCCCCTCAAACCAGGTTACATTTCATCAGTTGACGAGGGAAAAATCTGATCTGAGGAAAATGATCAGTAGAAACCCCGAACGCCATCAGCATAAACAGCAGGGATGGAAATCGTTTAAAACTTATTGCAAAGAGAAAATTTTGGAACATATCCGTTTATATTATATGATAATATCCGTTTATATGCATTGAGATCTACCACGATGTGCCAGACTGGGACTCCATAGAGCCTTTCAGGGTGTTTTTCGAGACTGTGGAAGAAATGAACCACAAATCATAAATTATGCAACTGCGTCAGACAGGTACTAACATCATGATGAGACAGCTTTACCACACAACTTCTCGAGTGTTTATCGTCAAAGGACCTTAACCGCTCCACGAGAGTGTGCACAAAATCCTCATTTGCTTGAAGCAAAGCCATACAATGTTTGAGTGGTTATGAAGAGATCAGCATCTGTCCCCTTGCTCGGCTCTGGAGACCCGAACAACTTGCTTGACTGCCGCCAGTGGTGGTCCTCATGCCAGTGGAGGCTGGAATAGCAGGTACGGGAGGAGGAGGGGGGGGCGGCGGCGGCGGCGTGATCACACTCAACAGTGATCAGCTCCATTGAGCATTCCATTGAGCATCTGGCGGTCCGTCATTACACGCTGAATCTGAAGTGCGACTGTTTCGCAGCCTCTGCTGTGGCTTGCACACGAGGGACAGCAGACGAGTTTTATTACAGAACCACAGTCAGGCATCATTTGGTTAGACTCCCACTACTGCAGAACACAGTCTCCCTGCTGCTATGCATGCAATTGCATATGCATATGTGTGTGTGGGCGACTAGGTGTTTTCTTGAGTGTGTGTGTGTGTGTGCATATGCATGCACCTGCACATCCACATCTCTCTGTTTATTTCAGAGTGACCTCCTATACTCGTGTGTTTCCAGCGTTGCATCTGGGCACAGATTTTATTACGTCTTAGCCTGCGTGCAGGTGTGTATCACGCTGTGCGCACGCCGAAACGGGGGGGGCGAAGACGCAGGTAGACAGAGGGATGCTCGGCAGCGTTTGCGCCACGTACGGCAGGGGTGCGGAAATGCCGGTCTTGGCAACATACATGTAACATGTGTGCATGGCAGGTGGTTTGTGACACACCAGTCGTATGTGCCAGTTAGTAGCACCAGGCACCAGAGGGGAGCCATGCCAATCTCCTGCCAACGCCATGGGGCTCATTCAGGGAGGAGAAACAGCCACTAGAAGGTAGAGGTAGACGTCCTTCACTAATCCGAACCGTCTTTTCTGGAGTCTATTTAACCCAACCAGGCACAAACATGAGCATTATTTTGTTCGTTTGCCTATTTTTTATTTCAGACTCTAAGTATGAAAGATGTCTACTCATACAAGGTCTTTTTTCCCTTTTGTGTCAAGTGTGTAAGTGTGTTTACTTGTATCAGTTGAGTACTGAAGGTTTTGTAAGGTACCGCTCAACAGTGTTATGCCGTGGTGCACTTGTCCTTGTAACAGGACCTACACGTGTCTCCATTTGTGTGTGTGTGTGCGTGCGTGTGTATCCTGGACTCCGGTGGTGCATTGGGAGGCAAAGCGCTGTCTAGTTCTGTGCACGTACCGTGTTCTCATTACCACTAACAGCCTTGAGCCGGCCTCGTCATTAGAGGGAATTATTCTCAATCCAATCACCTATCAGTTACGCTACGCTACCGAGGCCCACAATCTGTCCTCATCCGATGACTGAGATTTCTTTGTAATGTCTCCTGAATTGCAAAGGACGAACAGCGAGACAAGAAGAGGAACATGGAGCATCGGGAGCACGAGGCTGAGACACATAGAAGTGAGCTACTTTAAGTCTGCTGCAGGTCACATGACAGCGCATCCTTCTGAGCAACCGCACCAAACTGTCACATTTCTGATCCAACATCGCATGATGCAATTTGTCCGTGAATCAAGAACAATTCGTAAGTACGAAAGCAATTTAGATGATAATCACAGACGTCTTTTCCTTCGATTGGGCTCAGATATGACCTGTGCAGCAGACAAACCCGCAAGCAGGTGTCAAAGTCACACACTTTGTTGACCCTGTTTGTTCATCATTACCGTCTTGTGCAGCTCTGATATAAAAGTCACGATAACTTTTGTAATTCTCTTCCTGGTAGACAATTATGATTTGTTAAAAAAAATTGTTTCGCATTATTCATTTAAACAAAATGTAAACTGTTTTTTTCTTCAGAGGTATAACCTCATAGAGGTATGTTTACTCGCATTCACAGGGATGTCAATAAGCTACAATAGTCCTCTCATTTTGAAATATAAGAATTTATTTTAATTGATATGATTCACATCCCTGGAGGGATCATTACGGTGTGTTATTGAGCCAAGGTAGGCTGATCTGCAGAGCAGATAAAACAAACTTACTGGTTACGTTGTGGCTATAACGACTTCTCATGGTGAAGAAAATACAAAATAAATAGATGTTATGTAGGTATCAGAAGCAGATCTTAGCTCTTGTGTTGCATGAGGTTACTATTTACATGAAGGAGCAACTGTCTAAGTAAACAAGAAGCTAGCTAGGGATTCAGGGATCAGAGCAGACAAATGTTACATGAAATGGCAACACAAATACAGTTCAAGTATGAAATAACTCCAGCTTCAAATTCAGGCTGCAACAGTTTACAAATCAAATTCACGGTTTTAATTCTGGAATTGTCAGTGAAGTAGAAAAAATGAGTGAAGCTCGGAACCAGCATTGGCTTTGGACACAAGATAAACTCTTCCTAAATGACTCAGATGTGTCTGGAGTGTGTCGAGAACACAGCCATGCAGCTTTAGGAGGTTGTGTATCACAAACATTTTTCCATCTATAAACGTTTTGTTTCCAGACTTCTGGGAGCTTTAGCCAAGAAGCTAAAATTCATGAGAGCCTGCAGATGAAGTCTTGTCTCTTGACCACCGTCTGGAGCCTGAAGCAGGAGAAGTTACCAAGCTGAAAAATATTCTGAATGAACACAGCCTGTGTAAAATTCATAGCGCTGTCCTTCACACATTTCTGATCTACTGTACCTCAGATCCCCGGACTTAACGTCAAGAGTAACTCCTGGTTCCTTGGCAAAGAAAAAGTAGTAATCTTCAAGACTCAAATACATATTTTGATGCCTCTGGTAGAAAATCTGAGCTAAAAGCAGTTTGGTATGGAATCGTAGTCCCTCACTTTTCACTAGCATTACCTTAAGGTCATCCTGAGGGCATCAATGTGTGTGACGGACATTCATGAAGACAGAAAAAGGCTCGATACAAATTCTGTAATCATAACCATGTGTTTGTGACGATGCATTTCAGCATTCAGTCGTAGCAGATCTTCCACATTGCAGGGAGGGATCAGGGAGGACTCCTTGGAAAACAAAGTAATTGATCTGTTAGTTTCAACAATTCTTGTCATGTGGAGGAAAACTATGAGATGGACTGAATCAACACAAATTTAAAGCTGATCTGGATATGGAGTGGCAATCAACAATCTCACCTGGTGAGGTTATGAAGTCTTTTTTTTAATACGGTGCTGTTATACAGTTGTACAGTGAAAACTTCGTTGTTGATAAGCTGTTACTCTTGTGCAATGAAAGTCTGACTTCTGAACTTAAGAGGTGAAATATGTTAACATCAATAATATCAATCCTGATTTTCTTTTTTAAAGTTATTTGCATTCAGATTTCAGAAAATCTTTATTACTCTGCCGTCTTTCCCCCTGTATTCTTCTGGTCTTTTTCTGATCCCTTCCAGCAGCCTGTCTCTGGGTGCCGGTGCTGGTGGCGGCTTTGCAGGTAGGGAATATGAATTACCTGGCAGGCAGGCAGTGTTCTGCTTGGGAGACTGCTGTCAGCCTGGCGAGGATGGATGAGGGGAGACGGGAGAGAGATGAGACTGACACCTCCAGCCAACCTTCATCCATCCATCTACCCCCCCCCCCCCCCCCCCCCCCCCCCCCCCCCCTCTTTGCTTTTTTTACATGCTCCCTTCCTGCCTCTGGTGAAGTTCCCCACTTTTTGGGCTAAAAATAGAAGACAGAGCTATATGATATAATACGGCCACTAAAAGCCACTCTTGAAACCCAAGTCAACTCCAGGAAACAGAGTAATGCCAAGCAGGCATGAAGCTCATTCTCATTTGACCGAGATGATGCTAAACTCACACTCAACGCGTCGTTTCAACTGGTTTGTCTGTTCAAACACTGCTTAATGAAAACTGCAGACAGACGTGGCTGTGACGAGATTCAGAATGACTTTAAACAAATTGTTGTTGCCAAATGGGACGGATCTGAGGGGTGGCTCAAGCTACAAGTGTTTTTCAAAAAGCTCGATATTTTCTTCTTTCAGCTGATGTGAGTGAGGTTCAAAATTCAAGTGTTGCTGATGTCAAGTGTTTTTTCTTTTTTTTTTTTGTCTGTTTAAAGTTGATGATAAGTTGAAGTAATTAAGCTGCTATTTAATCTTTATTCAAAGGGGATGTTCTGAAAATGATTCCCGATCATAGAAAGACAAGAGTTACAATCAAAAAGACCACAAGACTGCACATGTCGGACCTTGAAGCTGATGGTCTCCAGTCGTAGAAGACCAGGCCGAGTGCTGAAACTGACAGCTGAGGCCAAGACTGGACAATAGAAGATATTAATCTAAACCAAACACTGACAGTAGCACTTTGATACCTACTAATACTGTTTGAAAAACTAAAAAAAGAAAAAAAAAAAAGAAAAATGCTGTTGACAGCATGTGAGTTTGGCCAGCTGTGCAGTAATCAGGTCTAATTCAGCAGGAGGCAGCTACAACACTAAAGAAGATCTGGCCTGCCAAAAGAAAAGAAAAAAAAAAAAAAACAAGACTGTGCCTGACATTGTGGGCTCAGTTTATACAAGCCAGTGAGATAGTTTTTACTTATTTAAGATCACAAAGTAATTAGTTGTGTGATGGATATCATTGATTATCACTGATTGAAAATGAATAAGAATTGAATGTCACGAAGAAACATTCATATCTTCCAAAAATAAATTGCTATCAAGAGTGAAAATTCATTCCTGTTCCTCATCTCTTGTTGTTTGTTTTTACTCCAAACTGTACGACCTTCACAGTTTGCAACACTGACAGTGATATCAGTCATCGGGGATCAGCAGGTGATAATTGATCTTCAAATTAAGTCCATTTTCAGGAAAATGCTTTTGTGTTCCCGAAAATGATAATTAAAAAAAAAAAAAAATACTCAAAGCATAGCAGCAATTCATTGTGGTATAAACTAAGATTTAAAATGTTTTTATGTGTGTCTTTGGTTGCTCTGTGACAGAAGATTACAATAATGTTAACATAATTTTAGGTTCAGGTTTGTGTCCATTTAGAGGCCTGAAATTCAAATTTCATGCATGTGTGTGTGGGTTTGGTTTAGTATGTTATGTAAATGATCTGAAAAGAGGCGGCAATGTGCTCCAAGACCTGCTCTAAGTTGGCAGGTCTGACATTACCCTCACTTTTTTCCCCCTCAAAATCTGATTAGACACTTTGCATTTTATTTGCTTGTGTAAAAATCTGACCAACAGAAAATCGTGACCTTGTTAATAAAGGATACAGGCTTACAATTTGCATAATATTTGCTGGTAAGCAAGCTAATGATGCAAACACTTGTCAGTATTAGATCTTGATGCAACCCAGGAGACATCGGCTTGTAGCGGCGTTGCATTTGCCAACATTTCACAAAGATTATGTGGTGTTCTCATCATGCCTGCTCATTTCAGCTTTTGTCGCTTTCTGCCAACTCTAAAATAGACTCAAATCTGCTTGTAATTTTTTTTTTTCCCCTCTCTCGTTTTTTAACCACAATGCAATGGCACAGTGTGAAGGGTTTGGAGGACGTCAATTGGGGGAAACAACAGATGCCGTCAGACTTAATTTCTAAGGTGCCTGAGTGGTGCTTTGTTTTTTTCTCTTATCTTTACAAAGCTCAGCGTGTCATAAACTACCAGTCTTATTATTAATTTAAAGAACCCATGAGAGTAAGAGTGAAGGCTGTTCCTGAGCTTCTTGAAGTGAGATAGAAGCATTGTACTTGATATTTCTAACATTTTTTGTCACACTTCCATGTGTTAAAATGTCAAAGCTGGTAAAATTACACAAGAAAAGGTACAATCTGGAAGTTGACAGCATATCAATGTCGATCCTGCTGTGTAAAAACAAAACCTCCACTTGCAATGAAGCTGCAAGAAGCTTGTTTCAGTATAAAGCTGGGTAACTTTTCCTCCTTAAATTGTTTTGCCCGCCCCAACCCCCTTCTTTGTTTCTTTTATTGTCCCTCTTCCTGTTCCGTCTCTCTGGCCTCTGTGTGACTCCGGTGCCAATAAGCTAAAGCAGAGGTATCAGACGGCGCACCCATGCAGGGATCCATTAGGCAAAAACCAATTTCACACAGAGCCAATTTCATAAATATGGAGTATGGGCCCACCTTTGGCTGTGCTTGACTAGCTTTTAGAGGAATACACAAAACCATAAACAACGAGCCGCTGCCTGAGGACTCCTTTTAAATGATAGCTGGAGTGCGCGGTGCGGACCTGAGCACATTAAGTTGTAATTTTAACAGTTTAATGAGCAACACAATGAATGAGTCTTTCATTCAGAATCCAAACAGCCTTAATGGAGGATTTGTGGTTACTTAAAGGAATTCACAACAGCACAACAATGTCCTTCAATTGCTATGCAAGGTGTAAAATGCAGAAAAGTACATTTTTACCTGTTTCTGTGCAAACCAGTTTATTGCCTACAACTTTCCATGGCATTATTTTATCAAGTACTAGCCATTCTAAAATGTCTTACAGCTGTACTTTCCTTTATCATCCAGCTATGACCACAGTTCTAAATCTATATCGGTTGTTGTTCAAGACTTGCTCTTTATTTCTAAAGTGGGCGATGAATTTTTACCTAAACTGTGAAGTCAGCATATTGGCCGAAATGCTCTTACGTTTCCAAGATTTTTATCACTGTGCTTTCACTTCAATAAGGGGAAAACCTGTTTTGAGTTTGTGACCTGCTAAAGGGGGCTATCGAAGGAAGATGGGCCGGTCTTAAAGGGGCCGTAAATTTCAATGGGGTGATGAGCTCCATAACGGCAGTCTTCGGGGTTGAGGGGATCTCTCTGTCTTTCCCGGAAGACTTCCTGCACATTAAGGCAAACCCAGTTAATACAGCAAGTTTGGAAAAAAAGAAGGATTTCAAATGGACAGTCTGAACCCAGGTGAGCAACTGCTGCTATTAGATTATTCCAAGAAACACGGTGTGTAAGTGCAGAAAAAGGAATTACCCAAGGGGATTAATGAAGTACAATTATTTTAGTTTTATTAGTTTTAGTTTATTAGAAATCAACAATAACCGTGAGTTATTTTTGTGGAACTCCGACTGCAGTGAAGGATCGGAATACTATACTGGCAATTTATTAGCTGAAATACTTTTGAAATGAATGTCAGAAGTCAGAATAATAAGTACAAATATGGTTTACAAATCTAACATCTCACGCTCTGTGCCTGTGCCAGAATTTACATGCTGCTTTGCATAAGATCCACAAAACAGCTCAGCTCTGCCTATAAAAAATTCACACACCACAAAAAAAAAAAAAAAAAAAAAAAATGCTCTGAACTTGATTTTCATCGTCCACTACCTATTTTCGCTAAAATGAACATCTGAGGCACCAGAGAAGTCAAAGTTTTATAAATTTTCAGCAGTGCCGGGCTGAAGAATGGCCAAATGTCTGCTCTGTTGCAGAGATGCTGCAACATCAAGGTGAGATGAAACAATAAAGAAAAGTTCCTGTTTGAAGCCTCCTGCCTCCCAGGCTGGCCTCGCTGCTTTCAATTCTCTCCTCCAAAGCACAACTACAAGATTTCTTTGCATGACCCTAAAGCCAAGTTACTCCTCGGCTTTTATTAGGGCTTCAAAGAGACTGCTTTTCACCACAAAGTTCTGCTGTGTCTAGAGTGGTCTGCACCGAGCCAGTGGGCCGTTCTTCACTCCAGCACTCGCAGCTTTTATCCAGAGGTCTGTGTTTTCAGTGGCGTTGCACGCTGGCCGTTCGCTCGCTTTCCGCTGTAGAGCCCGTCACAGATTTCCTTGACCGCATGTATGATTTTGGCTTGTCAGAATGTTCTTTCTGTGAATCCCGACGCCATAACAGTCAGGTGAAGCTTCAGAAAGGGTCAGACAGACCTCAGTCCATTGTGTTGATTTTATGCTTGAGCATAAAAAACAAATCTAAATTTTTCTGCCGGCGGACAAACCTTTACAGCTGCCTACATGCTACCGCAGGTGTGGCAATTAGTTGAAGCAGTGCTGGCTCCATGCCTGCAGGGCAGATAATCAATATTTTCAGTTCATACATTCTCAATACTGGATGTGCTTACAGTTATTTATTTTGAACACACTGTATGTAATGCATTGCCTTGCAGGACATTAAACCTGCTTTTAAGGCATGCTGATGTTTTCTATTTACCTTAATTAGTCTTGCTGTACAAATAGACAGAATAGGGAGCCACACTTTATTTAATGGTTATCTCATGAACGCTGCTGTTACATAAATATTAACCCTGTTATTTCTATTCTGTTGTTGTTATGTTTTAACTCCAAACCTGTCAAAAAGTTCCAAAACCACCAGAAAGGATCCAGTTTGCTTATAGATTGGCCATTATGGTTGTCCTAAAAGTGGTTTTTACGTTGCACCATCATAAAACCAATAACTCCAACACTTCATTCATGCCAGATAAAAATGTGACTTAAAGGTGCTGTAGGCAGGATTTTGCTAGTCAATGCTAATGTTTCTGTGTTTTCTTTATATTAAATGTTAGAGTATCCATTGATAATCCTTTAGGAGTGTAGCATAACTGCACTACCGCGAGGGCGCAGCGTTTCCATCTGTCTCTGTTCTGAGCTGAAAAGGAATCTCGACAGCTCCAGGTATCTTTGACCAATCAGAAGAGCCCCTGAGGCTCTAACCGTGATTGGTCGAGGGGCGTTCGTCGCACGTTCTTGTGGGAGGGGCTTAACTTGCATAAGGGCGTGATGTCAGAGAAAACAGGACAGGATTGGCTGTGCTGGGTTTCAAATCGCCATCTTAGATGGGTCACATCGTCATCTTGCTTAGGTAAACCTAAGCAAGATGGCGGAGATGCAGAATCCTGCCTACAGCACCTTTAACATCTCCCCTGCCTTCCAAACTAAAAAGGAAAACTTAATATCTTTATTTTAAGTGTCTCAGAGCTTTGTAGAGTTTCAGGCCTGCAGCATTTGCTCGTCTCAGGGCACCTAATGTAGAGTGATCAAGATCTTAAGACAACAAAAGAGAGAAAAATAGAAGAACAGTTCTCAGTTGATTTCAAGCTACAATTTTATTCTTTCTTTTTTTTAACATGATCTTCACTCAAAACCTTATATAGGTATTCAGTGACTTCAGCAACAGTGATTGACCAAGTTACTTGCATCAGTCATTTTTCCGGTCGACCTTTGCGCTGGTGGCAGCTGTCGGTCGTCGGTTTAACGCCGGGCCGTATGGGGAAATGAGCAGCAGCTGTGGAAGGTGGGCTCCGCACATCACTGCTCTGAGGAAGTGTCCGCACTCATTAGGAGCGAGCGGGGCGTCTCTGCAAGGCGAGGCAGCAGGGGGAGGGGGATGAACAGAGGAGAGAAAACCATAACATCACTGTGAGAGGCACAATTATCTAGTGTACATTTTCTATTGATCCAGATGATCCAAATACTTTCTTTTTCAGATTTTGATTCAGGTTAACCAAACAATACTTAATAAGCATGTAGGGAATTGTTTAGAACGCATAAAAAAGATTTTTTTTAGTTGATTTTCAGTAACTTCGTCTCATTTTACAACTATTAATGTCATATACCTTCACAGATGCAGGAGAGTATGCCACATGGAGCCGTTCTTGCCTCATGGAGATATCAACATTTCCCCTCTTGGATGCTGGTCTGCGCTCTGATTCGGAGCTGGAGGCCTGTGTGATTGATAAGGGCCACTCGAACTGCCGGCTGCTGACTGATTGTGAGAATGACTTTATTTCAGTACAAAAATTTCAGGGTAATGCTGCTGAAAGAGTAAACCTTTTAAGTGTCTGCTTCATCATGACACAAATTTGCCTCAATATATACTGTTTTTAAAAAAAACACACACACACAAAAGCCTTTCCTGTTTTATCACACTATTACAGCCAGAGCACGGGGCAATCAGACAACATGAGCTTGCTGCACTTTAAAAAATGCTGTTGAGTCACAAGAATAGCTCTGGAGGGAGAAAACAGGCAAGCCGATTGACTCCTAAAGGGTTAAATCCCCTGGTGAAGGAATAGAAACAATGATTTCCGACTGAAGTTTTTTTTTCTTCTTCTTCTTCTTTCTTTTGTAGACCTTAGCACGTTTGGTTATTTAAGGGTATAATTTTTGCCACAGATCCCTCCTGCTTCAGAGTGAGAAGGTCAAGGCTGCAGAACGTTCAAAATGCAAACTACATTTTCCTCTCAATGTGACTTAACTGCTCGCACCCGATCCTGCTCATTTTAGAGAAAAACGTGAACTTAAACTGCTCCTTCTAAAACGTGAGCTTATAGCATGTCTGCATGTCCTTTGATCCATGTGTCTCCAGCTGCATGGCTGCAGGGGATGTTTCTTCTTTGTCGATGCCATGTAAATATAATCTCTCCGATGGCTGGGAGGTTCATTTGGTTTAAATGGACGGATGCTGTCTTCAGAAGGTTTGCTCAGTGCAGAGATGCTGTGTCACATCAATAAAGGAAATCCTGTCACCTGGCGATCGTTTACTTCTGCAGACGGCATGATGGCTCACAATGGATCACCGAAGCACGAAACCCTCAGCTCTACTTTTATTTTGCGTGTTACTGATTGCTTTAAGCATTTATCTATTTTCTTAATCTGATTTCGCTGTCTGTGACTTTTTTTTTTTTGAAAACCCACAGTGTGCATTCTCCATAGTAAGGATAATTACTTTTCCAAAAATTAAATATTGATCTTTTTATGTATGTCTAAACATATAATGCTTGTTTTAGAATACTGTTTTATTGGCAGAGCCGCACTCTGAGCAGAGAGTTGTGTACTTTGTGATGGTGTGACTGCATCATGAACCACCAACTAATATTTTTTTGTTATATCAGCCAATGCTGCAAAATTCTTACTTCTGAACAATTCTGAACCTTTTTTAAAGTTCTGGTTTTTGTAAATGGTCCCCTTTACTTGCCTGCTAAGTGTTTATCACTGTCTTTAGAGCATGGATCTGTCAAGTCTCCACAAGTTCATCATAATTAACACGTCACTGAACAATCCAGCCTCTGCCTCTATTTTTTTTTTTAACAGTTCAGCAGTTCACAAACCCCCTGGATGATATCCAGACAGTTTCCAAACTGCCATTTATTTCTGCCATTTAGGTTCTGGAGACTGAATTGAACGCTTTTTAAGCCAGAGAAACACAGTTTGAGACATTTCAGAGTGCATTCAGAGAAAATCACAGCACTGACATTGCATTCCTCAAAGAGCTGTGAAAAATCTTCCTGCTGGAAAATCAGCAGGTTTCGTTTTGCTGGATCTTCTTTTGACACTGTTGATCATTCCATTTCACTGGATCATCTGATAATCTTGTTGACGTCTGTCATTTTGATCATGACATCAAATTCTAAATGGTCAAAAGGTTCTTGTGCTTTTAATTTTGATGAGAAAATATTTCCTCTGACCTTGTGTTTGTGAGGCACTGTTAAAAATGAGAACATCCAGCACAGGAGGAATATGTATGTTGTCAACAAGTGCAAATATGTGAAGCCTTCACTCTGCTAACAGCTGTACTTTTGAGAGTTGGGAGTCCTCAAATATGGTGCCAACTTCCTCGTTTTTAATAAGCCCTCTGTGTTAATAGGCAGGATCACACTGTTGTTCAGTCGCTGTTGCATCTCAAGACACCAAAATCAATATCCAGTCTGCTATACTGAACACCATCACAAATCACAGGACTGTCTCACACGCCTTAATTCCCTCTCTGACTAGTCAGAGTTTACATAAATTGCTACTTGTTTGACAGAAGGAACATGTTTCTCCAGTTGTAGGTTCGCTTTACAGAGTTCTAATGAGGTCGGCTCTGGATTGGAGGTTTCTGAATTTCATTTCTAACATCTTGCATACTTAGACTTGTCCAAAGTAGTAATTGCTGAACAACTTTGTTAACTTTATTAAGATTGGATGTGTATGTTCAGATACAATGAGACAATATAATTTTGTGAAACAGGAAATATACGATGAACAACACAGTGATGAAACTCTGGCCACAGAACTGAGGGACAACCTCATCAAACCATGACAACATCACAATAATACATAATGTGGCTTCTTCCAGTAAATAGGATTTTTCCGATTTGCTTATCTAAAGTACACACATTTAGTTTTGGGTGTGTTCATACTAATAACATCCTCATCTTCCAGCTGCATGGAAGATGATCTACATGTTCTGTGATCAAACAATACTTCACATGTAACTTCAAATGTAACTGTTTAAAAAGAGCGTTAGGGTGAGGAAACACTGACATGCAGCAATCTGAGGCTGTCAGCCAATGTTCCCCTTGTTTCGCTGTTTAAACTGAGGATGACGGCTCACTGGGTCGAGTTCATTTTATTCACTCAGCGCATGAAATACAACACATGCAAACAATAGTTCATAATGGTTGGACCCAAAAGATGACCCAAAGTGAAATTAGTGGGGGTTTTTTTTATGCTTTTATGACGGAGTTTCCCTCAAAGACAGAGGTAACAGACTGAAGACTGATGAGACGTAATTTCAATCAAACAACATGCAAACAGCAGTAACAGACAGCAGACACTCCCAGGACTGTCCCAGGTTTTGGGGATTTTCCCACTGTGTAATTTGAAAGATTTGAATGATTTCACATAATTTCTGATCTGACTATCTGGTACTTCACACATCATTTCACATTTTGTCCTTTAATGTTGTTCCTGGTTATGTTTTGTGATACAGTAACATTCAGTATTTAACTCTGGAGGCGCTCCAACCGGTATTCTCGCTGCCTTCTCACACAGTGCCGTTTGTGTATCGGAGAGAGAAAAGGAAAACAGGGAGAGGGCCCATCTGCACTGATCCGTCCAGAGATTGGGTGACCCGTATTGAAATGAGGGCTAATCGATGAGCTTTCTTATCTCATTATGTTTTTGGTTCGCTTATCCGAGCAGCCATTACCCCTGTGGGCCCCGCCGCTGTGGCACCAGCAACCCGCCGTCCCCCCGCTGCCTCGCACCTTTGCCATAATAAATGTTATCGTTCCCCTTTGCCAGACACTGTTAAATTAAAAATGGTTGACAGAAGCCACCAGGGATCGCACCGCAGAACCCGGCTCTCTCAGTATTTAGCCAGCAAACTCTCACGATCACGGGGCAAACGGGCAAAAGGAGGGGCTGTAACCGCCTCGAATAGGGACCGATGAGAGAGATATCAGAAAATAATGGGAAATCAACTATAATAAAGAGTAATGATGCATATTGTGGCCTAGTTGAAAATGTCAACATATGAGGTTTCCTCCTTTGTGTTTCAGCATTACAGTCGGTGGTAGAGGGGATAGTCTCAGTGTGGCTCAAAAACAGGGGCGAGACGTGGGATCAGACTTAATAGTAGCCCATGGTGAAATATTTACTTGGCCCAGATTCATATCTAATGAGCTCAAAGAAACCCAGTTATGCAAGTGAGCCCAAGTTAAATGTTTAATGTGGTGTTGTTGTGAACACACTGGAGAGGCCGACGCTCATCTTCAAATGAGTTCATCTCGCCGCTATCGCACAAAGCATTTGCACTTTTCCAATGAGCTCCTTTAGCCTCTCTTCCAGTCGCCTCCTGAATATAAACTGACTGAATCAATCAATTTTTGAGTCACCTCAAGACTCTCTCTTATCCACTGATTTGCCATATGCTGAGTGACTTTGAATGTTTTACAGTGTGGCGTGGTAATTATTAATTACGCCGTGCCGGTCGGACTTCTATAGCTGCTGATAAGTTAGAGGATTTTCTCCATATGTCTTACCGGGATTGTCTTAGAGGGAGCCGTTTCCTGATATGAGCAGCGCTGAGCCATTGTTCCTGCACTTCTCTAATTAACTGCGAGTGTACCAGCTCCATTCATGTGGCTTGTTTTAAAGTTCTGCTCTTTAAGGGACCCACCCAACACTCATCTGTGCAGATCCGTCCCCCCGGGGCCTCGGAGAGAAAGCAGGGATGAAACGGAAAGGCCCCGCTGGTGGCGGAGCTTTTGATGAGGCTAATAATCCAACAAAATCTGTCGTTTTCATGAAAGGCTTTTTTGATTCTGCTTTTGAGTTCTTTTTGAGGCCCGGGCCATGTGTCTGTGGCACTACAGGCAAAGTGGCAGGAGATAAGTTGCTGTGAGACTAATAAACCCGGCGTTTCCTGCGGAAACATAACATCAGCGATCCTGTTTTGCGAAAAGTGCTTTTCTCGAAGTCTCCGTACGGCTTCTGACTCGGCTCAAATTTATCAGCAAATAAGCGCCGACGCTGCCCCAGTCAGTCAAGGTGAAGGTGCTGTGTTCATGCTGGAACTCAGGTTTGTTACTCACATTGACGTGAAAGATCAGAGCTACCAGAGCTTACAGATGGAAACATAGTACAATATTGATCAATGTATATACTTGCGTGGAATTGTAGTATCAGGTGATCAAAGACAACAAAAGAGCCTCATATTGTCCTTGAGAACAGCGCTGGACTAAAGGTAAGTTATTATTTCCAACCTGTTGTTTTAACTATGACTATTTGTAATGTGACAGATAGAAAATAATAACTGAAATGTAATTGGTAATTTAGTGAATACACTTGCATGTTTGTGGAAGTTTGTTCTTGATTTCAACCTGCTTAACGGATGAACAATGGAGTGATTTAAACTTTCCCCTTAAGAAGATTGTAGTCTTCTAATCCTCTCTGTACTGATGGATCAATGCATGATCACCCCTCAGTTTAATCGTGTCCCTGTGGGCCTGTGCGGAGTTTGCATGTTCCCTCTGAGAGTGTGTGGATTTTTCTCTGGGTCCTTGCTTCAAACATGTGTTTTTGGTTTTTTTACTTCGACTTAAACAGACACTAAGGAACTTTTCAACCTTAATAAAACATTTTAATATCTTTTGTGATGATACATCGGCTTACAACTAGTTGAATGACCCCTCTGTCACGGCCTGAGGGCGTCAGTATTGCTTTCACTTGGACTAAGCAACTGTGAGGAGGATGGTAGGAACCCTGCTCACTAAAAAACTCCAAATGTGCGGACTGCTTTAGGGCAGGCGTCACATCATGATATAACATTGTTTAGCCACCATTAGATTCATTTAGATTCATTACCTCGTCGTTATCCATCCTTCACACAGCCACTGGAAACAAATGTAGGCGAGTTCAGTCCGACAGCATGCCAGCGGGAGCAGCATTTTACGACGCCACGCGCTAGGCCTCATGGGAACTGTCGTATTCGTTCAGGCAAAACACTACCGCTTTTGTCCACTGGCGCCGCCAAAATTAAACGAAAACTGAAAGTTCCTTAGTGTTGCTTTAAGGTGAGAATAAAAGTGTGTGATTGTTTGTCTCTCTGTGGCGTTCATCTTCCCATCGCATCAACAGATAATATAGTCAAAGGTTATACTTTATATGTTGTTTCTTTACCAGATACATTTTATTAAATGAACTTATGAACTAGTTCGCAACAACTTTAAGGTGGTTTGTGTGTTTTATTTGAAACATAATACATTAAAACAAAGCAATGAATACAATGAACGTGAAGACTGAGCACCCTCTGAAAGGAGTGGGAATTCTGGGTAATTCCTTCGTTTACGTACATAATCGGCGCGGCTGCGTTTACAACTCTCTCCCCGAGGTGGAAGTCTCAGTGAAATGTTTTTGACGAATTCATATTCAGGACGTCAAAACAAGCTGAGTACATCTTTCAAGGGCAATACACTCTCCGAGTTAGCAAGAAAGCGAAGCCAGACCGCGGCGACAAAACCGCTATTCATTCACAATATCAGACCGGCAAATCACCACTGTCAGCCTGGATTTATAGTATCGCATTTCCATTCAAAAATCTCATTTGTGAGTCCCTCCCGATGGAACTGCTCAATATCTACTAACTGCTTAATGTACTGGTAAACACATGATAGAGTGCTGAATGGTTGGAGGCTTGGAAAGCTAATCCTATGATCCCGTTGAGTGCAGCTCTCCCCGGAGCATGTTTCAGAGCTCTGCTGTGAGTTTTAGCAGACTGCGCACCTTTTCTCTTTGTCTGAGTGTGTGTACGTGTGTGTGTGTGTGTGTGTGTGTGTGTGTGTGTGTGTGTGTGTGCTGGGAAGACAACACACCTTGTCTTTGACATTCTAGACAAAACCTCAGTTCCAGCCTTCATAGAGCGGAGAGGGAAATATCCCCGACTCCTCCGGCATACCAACGCCGCTCCACCACAACACTTAATTGCCGTCCTCTCCAGCTAAACAAGGGGTGTGATTGAGCCTAGTGGAAGTTTTGTTATGCTGATTGCAAAACATACTCCTTAAAGCGCCCTGAGTCCTCCCTCGGAGCCGGCGCGGTAAAAACACAACAAATGGGAATTTGCCATCGCTGCTATTTCTCTGGGAAAAAAAAAAAAAAAAAAAAATCCCTAATTATATGTTAAAAAGAAAGTAATTCAACTGTGGGTTCATCAAGACAGCTTACATCCAGTTTATGTGGAATTCAAATAGCGCAGAGCTGAATGTAAAATTATGTTTGCCATCAATTATTCTTTCATTTACTTCTTATTGTGATGTGTTATGTAATAGTGTCTTAATATTGCTGATTCTTCTGGAGGAATTATTCTTTAAACTCTCACTTCACTCTGAGAAACATATCAGAGGCTGGATAACCTGCTGCAAATGATGAAGGATGTCGTGAGGTGAATCGCGGCTGTCAAACAATCGGTGGCTGCGCCGCCGCCAGCGTGGAAACACATTATGGCAATGGCTTCTTTACAGATGGCGTCTCCAATGACTCCATGGTCTGGGACACAATTAAGCCGCACAATCGCTACTGGAATGAAATGCTACCTCGGCTAATGGGGAGGCGTCCTGCTGTCAGAAAGGTATTTAATACACGTTTGAACAGTGAGGACAGGAAAAGATCAGAGCCTTTCAAGTGTTGAGAGCCACTATTACGGCTTGTACATTCAGATAATTGCATAAAAGCACTGCTTTTATTGCAAAATCGAATACAACAAATAATAATAAAGCTTCAAGTTGTTTTAACGTTTTGAATCTATCTATAACTGTAAATTATTCAAGCAAAGTAGCCGAGTGGTTTTTAAACACAGACGTATGCGTGCATGCATGCGTGGCGATCGGCTTTAAACCACGATGTAAGCCAGTGTCTTCTCAGGCCCCGCTTGCTCCCCACCTCCCTGCATTATTAATTTAGCACAGCATGAAAAAGGCATGTCAATTAGCCAGGTTTATTTTTTTCCTCCAATGAAAAACAGCAGAACCGTCTTCACGCCAGCAAGAGGAATTATGTAGTGAAACGGTGCATTATTTAGCGCGATCTGGACATGGCTGCTCAAACTACATGGCCTCATTCTTCTTTAAAAAAGGAACAAAGTCTGACGGCGTCAATTATTCCGTTTGATTTGAGCAGACTTGTCATTTTTTTTTTCTCTGGGAGAGTAGATTGTGCCGTGTTTTATCGCTGTGATTGACTTTAGTTTTCATTTCTGCTTTACATGCTCTCATCTACTATATATCAACATCTGCTACTGAATGTAATTACTGAAGGTTCTGCAAGTTTAAAACAAGAAGCTTCTTCTCCTTGTTTAATGCATTTAATGACACCAGGAACATCTCCAGTGGACTGCAGTAGAGGAATCTGAGATTCATGCAGACGTATCAATATGATTCACAACGACTGCAAGTTCTGAAACATCTTTGTTCACACTGAAGCTGCCTCCACTTCTCCTATCTTCAGTAACGATATCAGTGATCTGAAGACCAAATGGTGGTCTCCGTATGGTTGTGTGTGTCTACATGATTCGCTTCATACACCATGATTAGTGCATATTTCTCTGGTAAAAGTCAGATCAAGCTGATCTTTAAATAAACCCTGATTGACGCTGATGGTAATCTCACCTCGGGGTCAACTTTCTATTTGATTAACTCTCTAAATTTGAGAAACGACTGACACTGATAATTTACTTTAAAATCCGAGTAATCTGTCTCTCCAGATGTTAAGGGCAAATACTGGGAAAAATAAAAAATACTTATTAATTAAATTAGTAGCAGTTAAATGTTGCCATAACACCTCTACTTAGCACTAGTTACTCATTTCTTGTTGTAACTTTTTATCTCTGCAATTCTGTAAGTCAGACAGTTTTTGCCTAAGAATAGCTTTTTTTTTTACGCTGATGTCTGCATAACTGATGAAATTTCATTCCCCTCACAGGAGCGCCGGCATTAGAGCACTTACTGTTAAAAACTGTGGGACTTTAATAATGCCTGATTAACTCAAACCTTCCGAATTTTTCTGATGTAACTTTAATTGAACTTAATGACTGAATCATTAAAGATTGATCGTCAGTGCTGACAGCTCAGCAAATGTGCCACAGCAATACAACTGTGTGCACACTATTAAGATATCCTAATGAGGAGAGACAATTAAAAGTCTTTCACAAGTTTTTTCTTTTTTTTTTTTTTTGAAAAGGTGTGTCAAAACATCCTTTACATTTTCATCTAATTCTATATTTAATTCGGAATTCTCCTCATCTAGGGAACTTTTCACCTCTGATGTTCAGTCATTAAAACCATTCTACACCTTTGATGAAGCCCGGGAATCGCACATATCTTTAAACCAATCAGAGACAGAGTTATTTTGTGGATCGTCAGGTATCTTTCACTCCTGGAAGAGCTCACTCTCATGTAAGAACGAGCGCCTCGTTGCGCCCCTGGAGGATTCAGAGCCAGCAGACCCAAAACAAAACATCGGTTTTTCATAATAATGGAGTAAGGTTAAATTTAACAACACTACACTTTAATCAAAGTGGGATTTGCAGGCGTGCTGCTGGAGACACAGGGGTCTACCTGGGAGTTATTGTCAGAGACGAACGCCGCATGCAGGCCTGTTGCTTGGTTACTGTGCCTGCAGTGAATCGTGACTCTGATGGCCCTGGGCTGCCGAGGACGCCTCGGCTTCAGCTGAGCAGGAACTGATACTTGTCATAGGTTCAATTCTGTGTGAGAGAGCCAGGGAGCAGGAAGAAGTAATGAAGTGAAATAAAGCGTCAATTAATGAAGTTCTTTAAGACCCCCGATAATATGCCGAGATTCCTACTTTGCTTCTTTGGACCCAAAATGAAGTGAACAGATGTGCAACTGTGACCTGAAATGAGACTAATTAAAGGTTATCCTGTGTGAACCTGAGTCTGATATGAAGTCTGAGCCTCCAAAATAACAAAATCAACCATCTTCAGTCTTTCTTCAGACATATTTAGTTGCTCAGTTTGACCATATCTCCCCCAGTGGTTTGATGTTGTATGAGTCATTATTTTTTTATTATTTTTTTCTCTCCCACCTGCTTAGGTACACACACACACATACACACCACACACACCACCTTTAACGCAAACACTGCTGCAGTGTGTGCAGATCTCTATAGATTAGCATGTGGTGTTTCTTCTCTATATATTCAGGGTCAATATATTCCATTAATTTGCTGAAGATTTTACTTGTAACATGGAACCACATCTTGCAGGATCACTTTTTGTGACGGTGCTTTGTGCACAAATCAAACAGTGATGGGTTTAACTGTGTCAGAAAATTGTTTGATTGTATTGTTAAATGTTAAAAGTTATTTCATGTGAACCGTGATCCATTTCTCTCACTGCCGAGTGACTTGAGATGTTTAGTCGCCTTCAAAGTAACCAAGACGTCCCATGTTGTCACTGTCTGCACAACCTGCACTGTTTTGTCTCATCTTGGAAGATTTTGAATGAAATCCTCTTCAACTTTTCACTTGCTTTCAGTCTGATTCCTGTGTTTTTGTGTCCTTGAGGTTTTACGAGGGCTTTGAACGGTTGAGCTGACTGTTTGGGGGGGAAACCCAAGTGAGGTCGGGCCAGGCTGTCCGGGTCGCCCTCTGCCTGCCCTCCACTCCTTCTGCTGGTGATCAATGCTCTTGAACTGTTCTTCAACTCTGCATTTGTCATGATGGGCAGCAATAAGTCAGATTGGGTGAAAAAAGCCTTGATGTCTTTTTTTTTGCTTCTGCTTCTTCGAATAGACAGCTGGGCTTGAAGTGATAGTGTGAACTTACAGTTTCGACTGTGTGAAAACCCCCAACGTAGTGTTACACAGTTACTTTATAGTCTCTTTAAGTATTTTTTTTTCTGCAGCTGGAGTCACAGCGGAGTGAGCTATTTGTAGACTTTACAGTGCTATAGGTAGATGTTACTTAATCAAAGAAATGCTCAGGTATCCTGAGTTACCTGCTGCTGAGGCAAAAGAGAGACGCTGAGGAGTCTGGGTCAAAATAGCTGGAGGAAGACTGCCAACGATCCGTAGGCAGATCAATATCGGCCCTCTTTGGAAAGTTGAGACGGTAAAGGGAACCTGAAGCGATTCAGCTGGCATCGGTAGAAAATAACTATCGAGTAACAGTTTATGCCTTAAAATTATGTGTTTTAGGAGGGATTGCATGTCGTTTTGAGACGTTTTTCCTCATTCAAATTCATGCGATTGATTGGAGATTAATAAATGTTTTGTGTAAATTTTGCAAAAATAAGTACTTGGAAAAGAAAGTTGAGGAAAAAAGCAGAATGTGTTTTTTTTTTCTTTCAACCTTGATGTGATGGCGTGCTAAAGGAAGCTGGAGTTCCACTGTGCAGAGAGGTTGTCCAATTTTGTATAAGGGTGAAAGACTAATTGAACATTTAGTAGCTGGTTCCTTCCAAAATCTGCCTCGGGAAAGCTGGCTCTCAGCCCCGCAGTTTCATCTGGCAAAGCAAATGATTAGAGGTCTCACAACCGAAACCGTCCCAACCTACTCTCAAGCTTTAAATGTGTAAGACGGCCGGCCGGCTGGCCCGGAGCCCGGTGTGGAATCCAAGCTTTCCGGAGGGACACTTCTGGGTTGGTAAACAGTGAGTGGCACAGCGGGGCGAGTGATCTAAATGTTCAGTTAATATCAGACTTAATGAATGAGGGAATTTTCTTAAGAAGTTATATTAGTTTATATACAGGAAAAAAATGTCACAGCAAGCGTCTTTCTATATCTGATCAATCAATCAGTTAATTCATTTTTCATAAAGGACATTTTCCCACCGTCAGCCCGTCCAGGCACACAGCCACACTCCAGCGGTGATGGCTGCAAATGACAGGAGCCTCACTTCCACTGGGAAACAGCTTGAGGTGAAGTTCATCGCGCCAAGGACACTTGGACACGTGGTCTCTGTGAGACGGCAGATCGAACCACCGACGTTGAGATTGGAAGATGACTCTCAGCCGGCTGAACCTCAACTCCCCATGTGGTGTCTGTGTGTGTTTAATCACTGCCTTCTGAGGCCTTTCAATGGACTCTTCAACACTACAATGGAAAAACACACTCAGAAAAGGACACAAAAGTGAACAATGATTTGTTCACAGTGGTTTGGTTTTTAGAAATAAAAAGTCCACTGATAAGAAACCATCTTTAAACGGAAAGTGAAGGTGTTGGTTTGAGTGCTTCCCAAACCTTCAGACCCTGAGCCACACTAGATGTGCTGCCATCACACTCACATGTATGACTGATGCAAAGTCATAGGGCCCAGTAGGAGAGTCTGTCAAAAATAATGCAGCTTTGAGTTTTTCTTTACTGCCACTGTAAATAAATGACATTGATAGACTTTGCCCTTGGACATATATTACGAGAATACCACTTTTTTATCAAGCTCTTTAATCAGACTGTGACGTAGTCCTGCATGTGTATCAGCTACTGAAGGCAGAAACAGTCAGGTGGGAGGGGGGAGATCCCTGACTTCAATGAAAGCCCAACGCCAACACCTTAATCGCACACACACACATGAATGCAATGAGTGGATCTCATGCCACAGAGCGCTCGATGTATTTCTGTGAACTCTCAAACACAAAGTAACGTGTGACAGATTACATTACTATAATTACAGTCCCTGGTTAAAGGCACTCAGTGGGATGTATTAAAATGCAGAGTAGGTTCAAATGCAGACTCAGTCTGAAACGTAGTATATACAGAGATAAACCCAACTATTTTAGCAGCAGTTAAAATCTTCAAAGTTCGCATTGCAGGGTGAAACACTTGAGAAATGACAGCCTACTCTTCTCATAAAAATACATGAGAATTACCTTCCTTCCAGTTACGTATCCAAAGTGTACATTTTTTTCCCATGTAACACAATTTTAACAGTTCAACTGTAAAACAAAAGTCCTTAATTACAACAAATGGGCAAAAAGTGGTCTGTCCAAGTCACCAGCGTTGAAATACACTCAGAAATGCATCCACTGAATCACATGACACTTAAACTCAAAAGCAAACATAAAACAAATCATACTGACACTTTTCAATATTCACGTGACTGAAAACCTTGTGAATGACCTTCTTTGCTACGTTTTGGCATTTACAGACTCAAGAGTGAGTTTTATTTGTTAATAAAGACGAGTAATTAAGACATTAAGTCAATAAAATTTTTCATTAGCTGCATTTGCGACTGGATTGGTGATTTGTTTCTCACCCAGTCTGACACTTTGGTTCATTTGACTAATCAGGTCAAAGTTTTTGCTTAACAGGTTTGACTTTTGACCTTATTTAACCAAAACCTGCAGAACATGTGGTCCATTTCAGATTTTATCAAAAGCTTTCTTTAATCATTTACATTTAAAACATGAGCTCTGCCAAGTGACGAATACAAAAATAGAGTAATAATTACAGCAGGTATGTTGTAACTATTAGTTACAACGCTGTGATCTTTTCTGTGTTTGACTTGTGGCTTCGGTGCCTTAAGTAAGCTGTACATCTTCTCGACAAAACCCTTGTAAACAATATAGAAAAGACAATGTTCCCACTGACTGTTGCGGTTTTGTAACAGAAATGAAAGGAGTGGGCTGGAGAGGCGGGAAGGCTTCAGCCCTGCTGCGTCGCCTCCCGATGTTCCTTCTGCCGGTGACTTTCTTTCTGCCGGTAGTGGAAGAGGCTGGTCGTGTCGAGCTCCCCCGCGTAGCGAACGGCCTCGGCGAACAGCTTCACCACCTAACGCGCACAAAATCAGAATAGGACAGAATCAGATCAGGCGAGACAAGTACTCAATACGTAAGGTGAAATATCTGTGGCGGCGTGACATTCACCGACCTGGTAGTTTGTAATGAGAGGAACGCCGTAGTCCACCGCCATTCTGCGGATGATGAAGTTATCCTTCACGTATCGTGTGTTGTTATTAGGGAGATTAACCACCAGGTCAATGTCACCTTCCCTGATCAGCCTATAAACACACGAAAAAAGAGGTAACATAATTAAAACATCACGTTTCACCTCAAACACAAAAGGTATCGGTGACAAAGTTGTTGGACTTATTGACACTGTTAACAAAAAATACCAGTTTTTTTCTTTTTGTTTAGCACTTTGCGGGTTCTGAGAAACTTCCTGCACACTTGGCTGTTTCCGTCTACACTCGCGTCCCAGCTGCTCCCGCTGACACCTTTCTATCAAACTACTGGCAGCCGTTTGCAGCACAAAACCAACTTCAGATGTGCCGGGTGCACGCTACCTGCTCCGCTGAAACTGACACAGCTCCACATTCAACTCATGACTGATGAAATGAATCATCTGAACAAGGAGCACGCAGAAGTGACCCAGATATATTTCTTAACTTTGTCAAAAAAAAAAAAAAAAAAAAAAATCTCCTGGAAAAAGAAGAAGAAAAAAAAACCTTCAGTCATAAAAAGTTGCAAAGTGGCCTTGTGACTTTAGGCATGAATAACATGTATTTCAAGGGCCGCAGGACTGCAGCGCTCTGCGCTCTTTCCTCATAGTAAGAAGACCAAAGCAAACATCCTGAGCTCTGAACATGACTATTTAGAGTTTGCATGTTGAACTCGTTTCTAAAGGCTTTCTGACTTCCTCTCATCACCCGACGCCATGCATCTCAGAAAAGGTTAACTGACAACTCTACATCAGGGCTGTCAAACACATGCAGCCCATTTTCATGTTCCGTGGGTCAGACTGATAAAATGGTGCCATAAATCAAAGTTTTGAGGAGGAGAAGCTGTGATTAAAAGCCCAAATAATTACAACCAAAAATGACTGCAATCTCAACATGAAGCCAATTTTAATAGTACCGTCTGGTGTAAAACACAGTGAAAAAAAAAGAAGAAATTTCTCCTATAGCTGATGTACTACAAGAGTTTTCACAAACTCACCCTGAAAAATTCATGTTTTTTTTTAATTTTCACAGTTTGCATGGTGGGCCGGATCTGAGACTCTTGTGAGCCGATTTTATTTACACGGGCCTTATGTTTGACACCCCTACTCTGTGTTATTGTGTGTTTCTGCGTCAGACCTGCTTCAAGAGTTTCCTGCTTTTAGCCCAGAGTTGGCTTGATCTTACCTTGGATGAATCCAGTGTAAGAGATGGATAGATCCATCAAATGACTTCTCACTTTCCCAAGAAAAATGTTCATTCATCAAAGTAGTTCCAGAAAAAGAGTTTGCCCAAAGTCAGTTTTGTTCTAAGTCACTGACTCAGAGATGAGATTTAAAGAGTGAATTTTGTCTTGCTCTCGATTTTGACAGACAAATAAATTATACCACTGATGATGCAGACTGTTAAAAAATGAAGTATAATGATATTGTAGCTTTATACAAAGTGTACTTTCATCCCTGTTCTGAACCACTTCAGGCAGTTCAGGGTCTCGGGGTGCTGGAGCCTCCAGCTGACTGCGGCTCTGCACAATGTGTACTTTGATAAATGAGCCTCAAATGGTAATTTTCATTCATAATGAGTAAACGAAAAATAAACTACAACAGAGGCTCTGTGAACTCAGTAAATCTGGTTTGGGGCGTAGACCAGTGTGTTGGCTCCACTTTGACTCATGAAAAACTTTCCAACGGGGAACATCTGCGGGTATAAAAACTGATCTTAAAATAAATACCATCAAGAAGTAATGATTTTTGCTTAAAAACTTTAACTGATTTCACAATTTTGCATATTCTGCATCTGCCCACGTGTGTGCTAATTGTGTCTGAATGGAGACAGTTACTGATGTGCCGCTTCTCTTCAGCAGGGAGCAGAATACTCAGCCGGCTCCAAAAAGCACGGCGGAATTTGTAATGAGGTGTAGACAACAAAGAACACCACAGTAACGGCTTAAGCCTGGAGAAATCACTGAACTCCAGAAAGTTCTGGAGTTTACTATTCCAACAACACATCGTCGGGAGGGTAAAGCGAACCTGTCTCACGGACGAGTAACAAAATCAAAATCCAGACTGTAATCCAATACAGACGCTATAAAAAAGTTGTTTTTTTTAACCAAACAAACCTCACTGTTTGGCTGAGCTGAAGCAGCGCTGTGTTGGTTGAGTCGTCCAGATTCTTCCTAAATCTCATGTTTTGTGAGCAGTCCCCAGTGGTATTCTCTATCTGAGGTCAACAACCAGCAGCTAACGCAGACCATTAAAACCATGGAGTTTAACTTTAAAGTTGTTCAGTTAAAAACAAACAAAAACTCATGCCAAAGATAAATATGAGATCTAGATTAAAAATAAAACAAATAAGGCAACTCGTTAATGCAATTCTCGTCGTATTGATGGAGACAGCCGCTTCATGCTAGGGACTGGCACTGCACTTTGTTTTGAACAATAAAGGCATTCAGAACAGGGCTATAGTGCTCAGCTAAATGCAGAGTACTAAAAAAATAACTAATAAAATTAGATGAAAACCATTTAAAAGGTTGGAAGGAGATTTCAGCACTCCTCACCCCCCCCGATAGATACAATCACCAAGTCACTGCTGACGATGTGACGACTGACAGAACTCGACATAAAACCAGGAGTTGACTTTTAGATCCAAAATACAACATGGCCTCTTTGTTTCCTGCAAAAAAAACAAAAAAAAACAAAACAAAAAAAACAAACAAAAAACGTAGGATCTCAAATCAATAGAATTTTGTGATCATAGTTGTAGACTGTGAGGCGACTTGTTCTGAATACTCGCATGCCAAATAACTACTGGTATTTCAATTTTTTTTATCGCTGAGTTGAGATTTCTAAGCAAATATTTATAATTCTTGCTGGAAAACCAGATGGTTTTGTACTTTTGTTTTAACAGCTGTGTTTTTGTGGAATTTCTTACAAACATATGTGCAACACAATGTGAGTAACTGCAGAAAATCATGCGATGAATTGCAATTTCAACATTTTAATTGTTGCCCGGCAACCAAAGCAGTAAAACCCAGCGTTCGCCTCTCACTGCTGTCCTCCCAGCACGCTCGCACACAGACAGTAACCCTGGCTCCTGTTGCTTTTGTCATTCAAAGGCCTCTGACAGGCTGCATGAAAATAGTTTTTAATTCAAATTGGAAATATCGAGGACGACAACAGCGACGGCAGAGTTCATGTTCCTCTCTATAAAGAACTGGCCTCAATGCCACGTTGCACAGCTGATGCCAGCCCCAGCCTGCTGTTTCGGTGTCTGCTTGAGATGCTAGCCTGATGAGGACATGTCGTACTTTTCAGGTACAAAAAAATGATGATGATTTAGTACTAGAAATCACTGCATGGGCTTAAGAATGCACAATCACTGTCTGAACACGATTTACCATGTGATCCCCAAATAGAAGTAAACCCACATCATGCAAACAAGAAATAACCCCTGAAGTCGATAACACCCTGCCACCAAGGTCAGGTAGTTAAAATTCTGAATATTCCGCACTACTGGTGCAGCCGTTTTGTTTCTCCTAGTAAAAAAACAACTTTACATTCTGTTAAGCGAGGGTCTAGCCAAGTAACTGATTCAAATATAACTGAAGGAAGTCCAATAAGCTTCATGTTAACAGTATTTAAAGCTGTCCTGGATTTCCTGAAACAATAGTAAGATTGTTGATCTGTTGTTGGTTGTTTCCTTCTCTAGTGATTTCCTTAAACATGACTTCTACATTGGTCTGACAGAAGTTTTTTTTTTTTTTTTTTTATCCATTTCAAGCTTCATTCAGGTCAATGCAGTAACTCTGGACTTCAGGGTCTGCTCCATTTTCTTTGATCTTATCCACATCTGACAGAAATAATGAAGGGGCTAAGAATTCAGATCTCAAGGCTTTACCATATGCTTATGAGATATCCCCTTTTTAAATCTAATGAATGGCAGGTTATTTATTACTTCCGCACTTCCTCAGAAGTCTGAGCCTCAGAGTTTTCATATCAGCTGTTTAAAGAACGAGTCAACATTATTCTGGCACTGACAAAAATTTCCCAACCTCTTGATGCTGGGCAGGTTGTTTTCGCCTTCGTTCTGAGTGGGCCAGGAGACCGGAATGGCAGGGACGTCGTTGGCACACAGCCAGGCAGATGTGGCTTCGGTCGCATAGAGCTGGAGGCCGCAGGACAGCGCGCCGCACATGCAGGAAGAAACAGCGTTTTGAGAAGACTGAGCAAAGTGACTGAATCCTGTTCAGCCGTTCGATACGTCATTACATCAGCCAGACAGGAAAAAAAGAGAGAAAGAAAAAAAAAAGGAGTCTCTCAATGACATGTCTGGTCTGAAACCTCCAGCGCTCACCTTGAAGCCTTCCTCCTTCAGCTGGTGCGCCGTCGCCAAGAAGTTGGGCCGGAACGAATGCTGGACAGAAGGGAAGCAGACAGATTTTCAAGGCTGCTTTTATACAGATTTTCCTCTTAAGAGATAATGTTTTTATTGGTAAACAGTAAATGGATCATACAAAATTATTGACACACACATACACCAGTGTTAGAAATGCAATGTGGGCAACTGAGGGATCAAACAGCCCACATGAAATTTAAGTGAAACTTTGATCCATAGTGAAGACTTTGTTCTACTTTTTTCATGTCTGTGTACTTCACTGTACCGTCACAGATCATGATTACGTATTGTTAACAACTTGAAAAGCCAACTGCTGCTTGTTTTTGATATTATTTGCTGTTTATTGTATATATAATATGGTCTCTATTGCACAATATACAAATCAAATTGATTGTATTTCCAATGTAAAAGTGTTGTGGCCAATATAAACACATTGTGAAGCTTTGGCTTTTTACTTTTCGTAGAATGTAGCACTATGTTTATTTCATTAAATAAACCAACTGTTTCGAAGGAGAAAAGTATCTTTTAAGTCTGACAAATGGGGGTCAGAGGGAAGAATGTGATGTGGAGGAAGTAGCGGGGATAAGCTTTGTTTTTTAAGTGCGGCAGTCTATTTAATATCTCACTCTGTTGGATGGTTTTGCCATCTGTCATTTGGCTGCACTCAGACTGAGGAAGAGTTCTCCCACAATGTGTGTGTTTGCTGTGACAACAAACAGACAAAATGATTTCCAAGGTGACCGGGGACTCATATGACGACAAAAAAATAAATAGAGAGAGAGAAAAAAAAAAAAAAACAAGAATCAACAAGTTGAAACTTTGAATGTCACTGGAAGGAGCGAGATATGGTACAGTGCAAAACTTTTAGGAGTGAATATAAGAAGTGCTACAATCTCATCCTGCAATAAAAACATGGCTCAGGATTTACTTTGCAGCAGAGTACAATAATCTAAATCACACAGCCAGTGTCAGTGTGAACTATTTTAATGCATGAATATGAATCAAGAGTTCCAGAAGTGAATATTTCCAGATCTCAACAACATTATATGTCATTTCTGAAATGTGCTGAAGATAACTTTTCATCAGCACAACTAAAAACAATTTATCCTGTTTTGGGTTAATCCGCACACTAAGCACCGGTTCATCTTCTGTTCACTCACTTTGCATTGACTTGAGTGATTGTAATAAAAATTTCTAACATCTATTTAAATCTGAGTCGGATCAACTGGACTTGGTCGTGTGTCGTGAAGACACATCGCCTCTCATGCACGCTGACCTGCTGACCTGATTCCACTTGCTTTAAGGTGGCTCTCCAGCCTGGACAAATGAAAATATGCGTCAAAATACTGCTATTGTGACGTACTGTTGTGTTTTTCTATTGATCTGACCCTCGTGAACTTGTGATGCTCCATCAGTTCATGGAGGAAGTATTATTAGTCTGCGAAATCTGGGATTAGTGCCAAATTTTTATTTTTTTGCCAATGTCGTTCATTCATGTCTGTTTGTTTTAAAGATGACATTGTTATCAAGGTGTGTTTTTTTATTCTTCAATTCCGTTGAGTGGAGATGATAAACGTGTCAGTCTGCTGACGCTGATAAAGAAAACAGGGACATATTTCACAGCTCTACAGCTTGCAAAAAAGTTTTCAAGCGATGCACACAGCTCAGGTTTTGGATGTGAGAAGATGAAAAAGTGCGCTGCGTTTATTCCTGTCCCTCTCAGATGTTCACCATGTAGGTTAAGAAAACCCTCTTTGACCTCACAGTAACCTGTTACTGAAGAGCATCGCCCGCAGGATTAGAGCCGCGTCGCGACAATAGCCTTGTCCTGATGAACCCGGCCAGATTATTTCATCATAAGTGTTAAGTGGCCCTAAGTGGCCAACTAAGCGGTACAATTTCAGGAAGAACACTGGCTAAAGGCAATTTCCTTAAGTCTCCCAGATTTGAAGTTATGGCTATTTAGGATCATGCCTTTACTTTTCAAACCAAGACCTTTTAAAAAAAATATATCCTGATGTCACTTTTTTTTGGCTGTCATCTAACCTACAAGAGCCTTTTTTGTTGTTGTTGTTGATTGCAGTTAGCAGCCTGCTTGAATGAGGCTGCTGTAATTTCACAGCTGCTCTGCATTTGTGCATTTCTTCTCCTTTGGGTGCACAGATATGGTCTTCCTGAAGACCACGTTCAGACGGCATACAACATATTCCGTATGGACTTAACACTGCGGAAAAGGTAAACACATCTGAATAATTCAGATGTCGTTTACAAAACATTTGTGATTTTTAAGAAAAGAAAAATATTGTGTTACGTGTTCACGCTGTTCGACATCAGCCTGAAATGACCCACTTATTGGATCCTACTAAGCCCACCGAAAGCGCTGAGAACTCCTTTGTGAGTTTTCACTGCTTATTTGCAACTGATTATGCTCAAAATGGGTGCCCTTCAGCTTAGTAAACAATACGCTTGCTAAAATAACTGCTGTCTCACCAACAGCACTGCGATGTGGTTTGACGCTCGCTGTACATTCTACCAGCCTATACCTCACTATGCAACGTGCAGGTCTCCAATTTGTAGCCAATTCTGACACACAGCTGGAGACTCTGCACAACAGAGGTGGGCTGAATTAAAAAGACAGAATCGGAGGCTGACGTTTCCAAACTGGAGAAGAAGAAAAGGCAGAGGAAAAACTTAGATAACTGAGAACATGTCCTACTGTTATAAATATCTTAAAATTTGCAGAACATATATCGTTCGTCTCAGTGTGCATCGCTCGCCCTTATATCATTATATAAGAAATTTAGAGTGAGTCACACCAGTTGTGTGCATTGAAAACAGCAACAAAGGCACCTGAAGCACAGGCTGGTGTGCAAAGTTTCTCTCGGATGTACCGCAGGCCTTTTTTTTCCCAAACTTTTTATGTGTTGTTTGTCAACTTTCCCAGAGAAGAAAGTGCAACACCGATGCTACAAGAATAGTCTCACTTGTACGAACATTTCAAAGCAGGTTGCAGGAAAAGCATCAATTAGAGCGTTTTCACACCCGTCAAGCAGGGGATTTTTCCAAGTGGCGGGAAAGTGTGAACATAGCACTCTCACCCCGCTGTGGACCAAAACGGTCTGGTGAGGTCTTCATGTGACTTTAATCACAGGGTGGTGCATCGTGAGCCTGACGTGCAGGCAACCATATCAGCCAAAGCTAAAGCTGGCCGTCCGATGAGCAAGAAAATGTCTTGTTCTGTGAGCATATCGTGATCAAACACCCACAAGTACCTCACTGAAATTTTGTCCAATAGTGCCAATGTAAACAAAAACTCATGAGAGCAGTGAAGGAGATCTTGTGTTTGATAAACAGCTCAACTCTGTGGCCCAACGCTACAAGAAAGCCAAAAAAATAGGTGTGGAAGACATCAATGGTGCGATGCAATATTAAAGCAGGAAGTAATGACATATTAAAGCAAAATGTGTTTTGGCAAGCAGCCCAAATGCTTTAGAGACCAGTTTAGTTGCTAGTTAATTAATCTTTTTTAGTGACATTTTATCTCAAACATATTGTTATTTGGAGTATGGTGATAACTTAGACAATATTCAAACAATTCTAGAAATATTTCAATGAAAAGAAAGATGGACCCTATGCTGAACTGGTTTTGAACTCATGAGGCACGAGGAAAATAAATAAATAAATAAATAAATAAATAAATAAATAAATAAATAAATAAATAAATAAATAAATAAATAAAGCTTTTTTCCCTCCACTTGTAGAGTGGATGAAGTTAATTTTTTAAGCAATCTTGAAATCAAGAAAATGACCTGAATAGATCCATTCCTGATGCAATAATGATGTTCGCTCATGTCATGTTAGGTCAGTAGACACATTAATGCATCTCTTCCATTTATCCTCCTGTGGTTGTGCCAATAAGAGGGAAAAAGTGACAATGTGCTTGAAAATGTGACCGCCCGTTATCGCTAAAGGCTTCGAAGTCTGACAGCAAACTGAGTAATCAATAGTCAAGCTATGGCTGGAAAATCAATTAAATAACAGTTTGAAAAGTCTGCATCGAGACAGTGGAAAAAGGAAGCTGAGCCTCGGCTAACAAACAAGTCAGAATTTCACTCTCTGCGTGACTCAAAGTGGAGCAGAGTGAGCAAGACGGTGAGAAACAAAATATTAGGATTGCTCCGTAAGATCTACTTGAATATAAATAAAACACGCGGCAGTGTGTGTGCGCGCTTGACATTAGTAGAGTTTGCACGTCGTCTGCTGAATCCTAACGAAGAATCCACGTCGGCAACGCTGCATCATGCAAACAGCGTAGTACGCACCGGTCCCCACATGAATACATTTCACTACCGCCTCAGTGACAGGGTAGAGGGCTGCCTCCGGGCTAAAAGTCTTTTTTCACTACACTTAGTCACAAGACAAATCATCAAATAGGCTCTTTTTAATCCCCCTACTACAACATTTCTTTAAGCTAATAGAAGTAAGAGTCGTCGGCGTTGGCGCGCTGTGGGTCCGTCGGCCTCGTGTTACAGTGCGTATGTAACCTCGGGCACTTGCCTTGAAGTGGACCTGTTCCCCAAGAGCACCAATTACACAGTGAGTGTTGTGAGTGCTTTGTTAGAGCTGCATTAGTCAAGCTCGCAGTTTGGCAACTCAGGGCAGCGGCAAGTCTTAATTACCAAAAATCATGTAATGTGGTGTTAGAAGACAGTTTAGCGGGGAGGCTCTCTTCTACGGTTCTGGAGGCTATTATCAGTCCTGCAGCTGCATTTCAGCCTCACTGACTCAATCAAACTGTTACTTTTTTCCACAGTCGAGTGTGATTTGGTGTCGAGGTAACTGTGGAGTACCGGGCTGGCGGCGCAAGGCGCTGGTATGCCGAAAAGATTTGGGCCACCTGTTCAACGGGCGCCTCGCATTTGATGTTTGGAGGGCAGGACACACCGACGAAAGCAGAAACAGGAGGCGAGTGGACCTCCAGATGGCCGTGGTCTTACCTGAATCCCAATCAGGATGCCCTTCTGTGGCAGCTTAAAGCCTGTGGAGAGCATCGCCTTCAGGAAGGCGGAATAAATATTTGGTCCAAAACACGCGACCTGCAATCAAGCACACGATGGCAACGTCTCACTTTCAGACGAGACAGGTGTCCAGTAACAATCTCAACATAAGAAAAGCAGCAGCAGTTGTTTTGTGTGGGATTACTTCGCCGGTTGAAGCCATCTCACAGCGCAGCACCGGGTCTGCATCCCTCAGCCGAGGCCAGGAGAACATGGGGGCCTGTTGAAAGAGGAAGAAAAACAGAGAAGGGGTGTGTTTTAGAGACGTGGTTCGAGTGAAAGGACGCCACTGCGTGTGAGCTACTGTTGAAACCTAATCACTTGTTTTGAAATGTTTCCTCGTTTAGCTGTAACCAGCTGCTGATGCACTCAGCTTTATGTGGTCTGAGGGATCAGTTTTCTCCTTCTCAGCCTCCGACCGCTATGAATGACTGTGTAAACACAAACCCATGTTGAGGGATCATCATGAAAGCGTAGATTTTATAACAGATAAATGTTATAGCCAATTAACACTGATTAAAAAAGAAAAGTAGAAACAACTGAAAATAAGTGGTTGAGGATTTCATGACACTGCTGCCACCTACAGGTGAAGCAAGGCTTAGATTTCTATTATTTCACCTGAAATAAACCAGTGGTGGCTCAGAAATGAATGAATAGAACATGAAGTACATGTCTGTTTAAGGATTCAATCATATCTGGCATTTGTTTTCTTTCAAGCAAACCAATATCCCTGCATCCACCGTGCAGCATACCGTGAGAAAAGAGGGAGTGGCACGGCAACGCGGAACGCCGCCACTGCTGGTGGAGACGGGCTGAATTAGGAAATTTTATAAAGAAAGACGGCTTTTCAGACTGCAGGCCACCAGTCCCCCTGCCATCATGTTTGGCACGCTGTCGCCACGCTGAGAAGAAGGGGGAAAGAAAGCAGGTGGCCTGAGTGATAGAGCAGCGGCAGGGTGAGCCAGGAAAGGAGCGAGAGCGTGGAGGAGAAGGGAGAAACCGAGAGAACAAAGAGAGAGAGAGTGAGAACAGGATGAACTCAGAGCATAAACACACAAAACAAAACTGGGAGTGAATAGCAAGGAATAAAACGAGGAGTACAATTAAAAAAGAAAATGAAAAAAAGGGGGGAAAAAAAGTACAGGGGAATGGAAGATAAAATTACCGAAACTACAGGCGACAGAGGAAGGAGAAGATGATTAAAAAGAGGAACTAAAGCAGACGACAGTATCTCTCTGTTATTGTTTTATAGAGAAATTAAAAATAGTGCGGAGCAGTGTGGGAGGCCATTTTTATTTTTTCCATTAGAAAGCAGACAGACCTCCATTACCTTGAAGAGAACAAGAGGTGGTTTGGGGTTGTGTGGTTTAGTGCACACACACACGCACACACAGACACACACACAGCCACGCACACGTAGAGGGAAGGGCCACTGGGGGGGATTCATCCTTGAAGCGGGCTATCTAATCAGCGAACATAATGTTAGCATACTAATGTAAGAAGGGACGGAGAGAGGGGAATACAGACGGGGAATGAGCATCGCTTATCGTGCCTTTTTCAAAGAGTCAGAGAAAGACGGGGGAAGTGTGCAGCGATAAAATGACCAAATGTAACCAAGAAAGAGAGAGGGACTCAGAGGAAGAGGAACGCTTATGGAGAGCGAATGACGGAGAGAGGAAACTTTTAATCAGCGCTACAAATTCACTAGTGGCAGGCTTTCAGGTTTTAGTACAACCGGAGCGGATGATTCGTGCGTGATCAAATTAAACTACAACAACTAATTTTACCCAAAACAAAAGCTGAAACTAATCCAGAAAATCCCTCTTCTTCAGTACTGAGACTAGATGGAATGAATTAAAGCTGAAAAACAGGAACGGACGAAAGTGAAAAAGGAGAGAGGCAGAAAATGTAATCGTCAACACCTGCAGGGATTCAGGTGTTCTGAATATAAGAATTTGAACTAAAGTCTAAACGGTTATGGAGAGGAAAAAAAAAAAAAGAAAAAGAGTGATCAGATATAATGGCCTGTCCTTCAGTTGTAGCGCTGTAAGTCGGACAGAATGAGACTGTGACAATAATCAGGCCTCTCTAATCAAAACACCCGACCAACACAGACTGACCACCCACTCCTGAGAGACAGGAGCGCCGAGCGCAGCGGCTGCTCGAACAATGTTATCTTAGAGCAGCAGCTGAATTCCTGGAGAGAAAGAAATGGATATTGTAAGATGTATTTGAACACCGCTGTTGTTCGATAGAAATGTTGATGGAGGCAGAAATGGCAGCTGTATGAATGACTAAATAATAACAGCGAAATAGAAATCAGCAGTTACACAGGACTTTGAAACTTTAGACTTTGCTAAGGTTGCAGATTGTACCACTTACAACTAATAAGACCTTTTTGGGACCTATTACCATATTTTAAAGATGATAAGTCACACTTAAATATAAGCTGCATCTTTAAAAAACACGTTATGAGGACAAAAAAGCCATACGTGTAAAGATACACTTATTTTTCCATGCTCAGATATAACAGCACTGCTAATAAGCCTCGACCTGCAGCTGCTGTTCAAAAAATGTATCCTACTGACTGTGGATGTCCTGCCTTTTGCTGACAATTTGCTTTATTTATTTACTCTGGAAAAGTTTCTGTGCTTCTTCTCCAATCCCTCACAAGTTTCTCAAAGAATCCAAAATGTACTGCTCCATTTTCTTTCCTGCTGCATAATGTGCTTTCATTTTACTTGCATTTTCAGTCAAACATACATGTTTTTCTGTGGTAAAGCAGCAGTATGCTGTTATAATACAGTGTCATCTAGTGATACCAGATGATATCCACTGGTATATTTTGATACATACTCACTATATATGTGTGTATATGTATATGTAAATACACCGCACCCAAAAAACAAAGGGAACACTAAAATAAGACAACTTAGATCTAAATGAATGAAATATGAAAGTTGAAAATCTTCACTCATTACATAGTGGAATGTGTTGAAAACAAATTTTTAATATAGATCAAAGTTATTATCCCAAGAAGCTCTGGATTTGCAATCACATTAAAAAAAAAGATGAATATCATATTACAGACTGATCCAGCTTCAGTGCTCTCCCAACAACCTGGGCGCTCCTGATGAGGCAGCTAATGTTCTGCGGGATCTCCTCATCTCATCGCAGTACCTAAAGGCAGTCAGGGTTCCTCCAGCTCTGTGCAGCCCTCCAAAGAAATGCCTCCCCGCACCATGACTGACCCACCGCCAAACCGGTCACGCTGGAGCATGTTGCAGGCAGGGAACGCTCTCCACGGCGTCTCCAGACTGTCACGTCTGTCACTTGTGCTCAGTGTGAACCTGCTCTCATCCGTGAAGAGCACAGGGCGCCAATGGCGGGTCTGAAAGTCTTGGTGTTCTAGGAAATGCCAATCACCCTGGACGGTGTTGGGCCGTCTGCACAAGCTGCACTTGTGGACATGGGACCTTCATATCACCCTCGTGGAGTCTGTTTCTGACAGTTTGAGCAAAAACATGCATATGCAAACGGCCTGCTGGAGGTCATTTTGCAGGGCTCTGGCAGTGCTCCTCCTGTTCCTTCTTGCACAAAGGAGGAGGCAATGCTCCTGCTGCTGGGTTGTTGCCCTCCTACGGACCCCTCCACATCTCCTGGAGGACTGGCCTGCCTCCTGGTATCTCCTCCAGGCTCCAGACAACCCTAACCTCTGGACATTTGCTGACTTTCAGGCAAAAATTAGGCCAAAAAATCACGTGCAGTGCAGTTTAAAAGATAGGATGCAGCTGGCATGTTCAATTTTCCACAATAACATGCATAATCCACATTTTGGGCAACATGCAAGCAGCTCCTACAAACGTTAAAGGTGCCTTAAGGAGTTTGCACGTTTTATGCGAAACAGCGCCCCCTGCAGGCCTTGGGCGTAACGCAGCTTAGTGAAAAACTCGTCCCTGTGGCTCGTGCGCACGGAAGAGGGGAACTCCGTCTTCGCTCGTTTAGAAGCGCTCAAGTAAGATTTAAGTTTCTTTTACCTGGTGGAGTCTGTGCTGGAGCTGTGGCAGTGCTAGAAGCCAGTCTTTTCTTACTTTCTGGAAGATCCTGCTCAGTTGTTGCTCACTAAGCATCTGGCGGAGTAATGGCGGACATAATGAAACCTAACCAGCCGGAGCGTGCATTACGTCATTCCTTTCAAATTCTCCCCAAAAAAATTCTGGTGCCGGACCGGCACTGCAACTTTCAAGTGACAATTTAGCGCTGTTAGAGGTACTTGTAATGAATATGTCAGGGCACATTGTACACATCATTAAAAATGTGTAACATATTTATGGTGGAAAATAAGTATTTTTAAGGTTGTAAAACTCCTTAATGCACCTTTAACTATTTCAAATATTTCTCAGATATAATGGGATGCTTCTCCTTCAGTAAACAGCCATTTAGAAAAACAGTAACTTCAGACAACAGTTCCAGCTGAATCAAACAGAAAGCTCATTGAAAAAGACGGATTGAGACAGCAGCTTTTTCAGCTGTTCTCATTTCATTATCATTATTGCCAACTTGTCTGTTAATATTAGAGTGGCTACTGACTTTGGTTCAATCCAGTATTAGTTTGTCACTGAGTCTCTGAACCTTGCAATGAAAGAAATGCCACCTCTGCCATGTCTCAATTTATAGTCCACACTTAACACAGCCCCTATGTGGAACTGCCTATGAACAGCTGGTAGTGCTTTCATCACTGAAAACTGGATGCAGAAAAGGGATTCATCAATCTGAACCAGCAATATGTTACACTGTGTATATAGTTTGTTAAAGCAGTGTTTATCTAGACCAAAGCTTTAAACCTTTTTTGTCAGAGAATCCTCAACTCCTGTCTACAAAGGGCAGAGGTTACGGGGAGAATCAGCAAGACTTCATCCTACTGTAACATTTACAGTTTCATTTCATTTCGGGTCACTGGGATCACAAGATGTTCATTTCAGAAGCAGCCATGTTGTGTTCATGAGAGTGAAACAGTCAACAGCTGGACGGAGTTCTGTCCTTCAGCAAACAACATAAAAACCACCGTATGGACTTCTTCCTCCTCAAATGTTGTTCCCATGCTCTTTCTCCCCTCAGTATCATAAATATGGCGGCGTTATTGTTCCTGTGAGTTCATATATGGAGATGGAAAGTACACAACGGGGACTTGTTAGTGGAAAGAAAAAAAATATTGCATCAAGCGAGGGGGTGTCAGAAGGGAGAAAATAGGCAGCAAAACGGAGTCTACGAGGGAACAAGATAAATGAAGATGGTCTCCCAGGGTGGCAATGACTTGTGGCTTTCAATGATACAGTGAGGCTGGCAGCAGGGAGAGGAACGTATCGATCAAAAACACTTCAGGCTATTCAGGCTGGATAATGGTTTCAGACATATTGAGTGCTTACAGTATGTTGTGGCAACAACAAATATTTAACAGGCAGAAAAAAAATTAGCACCACTCTGTTAAACAACTCCTCTGCCTGGTGGAAGGGTTTCCAAGCAAAGGCCCGTATCCATCCGGAGGTATGAAGTCTGTATCATACACCCCAAGTAAACTCTGGAAGTCTTTAAAGCCTGCTGCCTGGAGAATTCAGAGCTCTGATTAATATTCCTCACCACTGTGCAGAGTCGAAATTGAAAACTTTAGGTGGCGGGGAAGAGTGGAGGATTATACCTGCGTGATTGGCTCCAAACTACAACCATTGTTACAGCCGCTCTGTTGTAATTAGAGAGAGAAATTACTTTGGAAAAAATAGCTTTTGAACAGCTGGCGACACATAAAGTCTCTCATGCCCAATCTCAGAAGTAAGCCTCCCATTTGGTATGAGAAAGCTACCTACTACTCCCCCGCATCACGCCTAGGTGGAGGGATGAAGCAGTAATTGCCGCCTTTGTTATGTGATCCAACGGAAGCTGTATTAGTGGAACCTACAGTACCTATTAAGATATCATACATGTATTGCTTTTAACATGGAAATTAATTTACTATCCTAAATAACACATCGGGCTGTTAGAAGTTCAGAGAAATGGTTGTAAGGAGTCTTTGAGGGACGTTAGAAGTCATTTTCACCCAAGACGTAGGCATTACCTTTTAAGTCACTTTTAATTGTGGTTTGATAAGAAGTACAGAGGGCTGCGACGAAGCTTTGGAAACGGCGCAACAACAGGACCTGACGCTGCGTGAGCAGAGACAAAGGGAGCTGCACGGTACTTCCAGGGAAACAAGAACCGTTAAAGCACAGGGCTTCAAATGTTAGGTAGAGCACCATGTTATTGTGCACACAGGACTGTATGCAGCACTACTATATATTATATCAGCCGTAACACCTGGGTCACTCTGTTTAGGTCAGCGCCATACACAACAGCGATGCACTGTCCTTTCTGGAAGACTTGCAGAGCTAAGAACTGAATGAGAATTAGACCCGCCTTTCCTCCCAGTTTGCATCTTCGAGCCTTGGTCATCACAGCGTTTGTTCCTTGGAGTTTTTATGATAAATACTGGTCACCACAGAGTGGGAACTCTACACGAGAACAGCACCTCACATTTTTTCTCACAATTAGGCCCTTCGAACACTCTCAGATCCTGGTGCTTCTTTTTTTATTTCTTCTTGTAACATTATGAGTACAAAATGTTCCCCATATTCCACTCAGTGACAAATACAATGATAAAAAAATTATTATTTTAGTTTAGTTTTTAGTTTTTTAGTTTTTCACTTCAGCTAGCAGTCATCTTATTCTTGTAGCTGATCGGTGCACGTTATGTTGCTCTTTCTACGGAGGTGTTAAATAACCAATTCTGTAAATGTACAGAATTAGTCATTTAACGTTGGGTTATTGTTGTATTTTATATTCCACACTGGGATGTTTACAACTCATGGAATCGAAAAGCTGAGCCAAGTCCTTTCAGTGGTGGTTCCTGTTTATTCACAGGCTTGTTTGTCTGGAAGGAAAAAAGCATCTTATCACACATGTAGGCTGAGTTTACAACACAATGTTTCAAGTGAAAACTCATCGTTTTTAAGTGTTCGTTCGTAATAGTTTCACGTTTGCACGGCAATGCTTTGAAAATAGTGCCAGTTTCTATGGAAATTCTGTAAACAATGTAGTTTTAATGTTGTTCCACTAGAGGGTGCTGTTTGTTTCTGAAGTGAAACCACACATGTGTGAAGAAAGCAACGTGCTACAATGGTGAGTTCAAAGACATTCGTATGGACAGACGACCAATATAGCTTACTCTTACGGGTGACTCTGGAATAGCAATCTTAAAGGTCCCAAGAGAATATCAACTGGTAATCGTGCCACTCTGGAGGCCAACATTGTTACTGTCAGTCTGCTCACATGTCTGCAGAACAGCTACTTCCTGTGGGTGTGGTGCGTAGCAGCATCTCTGCTGTCTGCATGGAGACGGAGCCCAAGCTGCGTTTTCAGTGTGTTGTGTGAACGGACACAAAAACATAGAGAAAGTTTTGTATTTTCAATTAAAAGCATTATCCTCTACATGGGCCCGAAGAGTGCATTCTGCAGAAAACAGGAGAATCATTGTTTGCTTGCACTCACAAAAGATAACTAAGAAAACTAAGCTTTCCCCTCTCAACTCCACAGCTCAGTTCAGATCATCATCGGCCGACTTCAACCACAGGGACCACTTTAGGAAAAACTTGAAAACTGGAAAGTTCTTTAAAATATTGTTAGACCTTGTGTAAAGTGAGTTATAGAGTTTGAACAGTCGGGTTGAGTCTGTGCAACTCAAATTGTCCTGCTTTTAAATCAGAAGCATACAGCTAATACTGAATAATGGAGCTTGGTATTGTTAGCGAGTCAAACAAGATTTCAAAGAAAGTGAAGTATTTGCACTGAAAAAAGAAAAAAGATTCATTCTGGTTTTAGACTTAATAAAACTAATTCAAGCTTTGTCTGTTATTTCCACAAAGAAGAGAAGAACCGAGACCCTGGGATATCTAAATATCTTTTTTAATATACAGTAAAGTTACCCCTAAAGTTTTTAATGGAGCCAGCGGTGAAAAAAAAAAAAGAAGCTGCAGTTCAATCCTCAATTACAGCGTACAGACCCTTGTGTTTAAGAACTAATACAATTATAGTCCAAAACTGTTTCATGTGTGCTTGGGCAGCTCCGTGCACTGAGGACAGGATCACAAGGTCACAACTAGAGGGACACTTGATAAACACTTAGGGCTGATTGTAGGAAGCGCTGGGGCTCACCACTCAAGCAAAGGAGCTGAAAACACGAGCCACCTGCCTCTTCGCAGGGACACTTGACCGCCAGCTGCAGCTTTGTCTGACCAAAGGAAAATTTAGGGCAGGCACTTGAGCTGACCACTTGGGTCCCGTTTTGGCGGCCATCGGATCTGCTCTGTGGCCGCTGATTACATCAGAGCGGTGCTTGTGCCGCTCAAGTGTCCGTCTGCTATGAAAAAGGAGCGGCAGTGAGCTGACGTTAAAAAAAAAAAAATACCCGACCTCAACTTGCGGCACACAGGAGTGAGTGGGCACCGTCTTAGCAGCGTCATTGGGATATCCTTTGGAGTAAACACCGTGGATTCATTTCACTTCAGATATGTGGGCTCACTGCGGTGCTCAAGCTGCTTCCAGGAAGCTTCTTCAACAAGTGATCAGGTTAGCTTGAGGGTAGTTCTCTTTTGACCAACTTTCTTCTCACAAATTCAGAAAACGACCCGTCATTCTCCAAACCGTTTCACGGGCATTGGATTGTAAGGCATGCTGGCGATCAAGCCAAAAATTAGAAGGATCGTGATTCTTTTTGAAGGCAATTCATTCTTTCATACGTTTACCAACCTACTTGCTGTGGAGTCAAAAATCCATTCGTGAAACTAATATTTCAGCAAATGCCAGTCATGTTTGTCTTTCAGCCACAAACAGCACAGTTTGTCTTCTTACCTTGATTCCTACGTAGTCAATGGGAATGATGGGCTTCTCCAGGGAGGGCAGACTGGCCTCGTTCAGAGGCTCCCCCACCATCACTTTGGTGGCCACATTGATGAAGTCCACACCGATGGTTTTTGACACAAACGGGAAGGAGCGTGATGCCCGCAGATTACACTCAATCACCTGCAGTAACACAGAAAACCAATACGTTTATGTTAAAGAAATAGCAATTTTCCCTCAAAACAGTAGTAGTTTAATTTAGTGTAATTAACAAAATATGCAGTGTGCTTCAGCTGTAACATCAAAACTGAATGTGACATAATAACATTAAAGAAATCCGGCTTTGTGAGGTAATTTCAATCTGCAGGTGAAATGTAATGGTGAAAATGTAAATTCATCAGTGAGCCATACCGGTAGAAAATATTACCTACCATTACATCGTTGCCTTTAACCAGAAACTGAGTGTTGAAGGGGCCCGAAATCTCAAATGCATGTGCAATCCTCCGGGTGGCAATTTTGACCTTAAAGCAAAGAGAAAGGAACATGGAAACATTAAATATGAGGCCACATTGGCTTTCTATCATTATGACAATACTAAAATCAACTCAAATTATTGTTATCATTATTATTATTATTATTTTGCTATATATGAGATAATTGGCCTGATTCCCTGTAAATTTCAAATACAATCTAAAAACCCAGGAATACTTCCTATGATTTATTGACAGCATTCCAATTAAATAAACTTCCGAAGAAGGTTTGATCCAGAAGAGTCTTGCTTTACTGCACTATATTCATTCATTAGACAACTGATCAGTTCAATCAGGATCCTGACAAGTTCTTTAACTTATATGATAACATTGTGCAATTTGTAACAACATGTGCAGGGAGCAGAAAATAACTAAGAGTGAATGCAAACTCATGCAGACGTGAATATGAGAAGTTGGTTTTGTGCTCCGAACAGCAAGATTTACAAAAGTAATGAGTAGAAAATGTTCATTATCCCAAGGAGGATCCCTGCCTGTTAGCTCAGAGTGTGTAAGTGGTTATTAGCTGTGGCCACAGCCACGGATTTTATGAAGATGTTGGCGAATGATTTTTTTGCTCAGAAACTGCAGCAATAAACAGCTGTTTTAGAAAAGACAACCCACAGTTAACGTGTGTCCCAGGCTCTTTAAATAACACTGTGGAGGTTTATCAAGCTCTTTGATTTGGGGTTTCTGTCAGAGAGACAGGAAGCTTTCAGTGGAAACAGCTTCCGCTTGATAAAAGAATTTTTATGATGAGATAAACAAATGGACATTCAGAGTTCCTGGGAGTGATCCTGTGAGGCTGATCAATGCTGGTGATTAAATCCTGTGCTGAAACAGTTCACGGGGGACGAGGCTCCACCTGTGAACACTGCTGTCATCTCTCTGCAGTTTGAGCAGGGACGTTTTACACCGGGCACATATCAAACATCTGCTTCAACAAAAGGAGAATTATTTTCTCTCAGTGTGAAATTATCACTAATACTGAGAGGCGTTTCTCACATGCGTACATGTGATGTTGAAAACTGACATATCAAACACACTATATAGATATTATTCAATACAGTTTATCATATAAATCCTCCTGTAAGTGGAGCTATTATATTGTTAAAGTGAAATGATTATATTTTGAGATTATGAAAGCTTGTTTTCAGCTACACGCTGTTGCTCAACTGCTTGTAAACAGAAAAAGCTCCAATAACTCTGTAAATTATTATTCTGACAGAGACTGAGGATAGGAATCAGAATGACTCCAGCCGCAGTCCATCAGATTTTATTGAGAATATTCACTGATGTTTTGATTTAGCTTCCCCACAAGTCTGCTCTGTTCAAAAGTAAAATTTAATAGCTTTCATTTTTCTGTTTGAACTGCGACAGCGTGCCTCAATGTGCATCTGAGTTTTAGAGGAGCAGTCAACAGGTGCTGTGAGCATCAGTCTCTTACTGCACAAATACCATTCTTTGTATTCTAAGACAAGAGAACCTTCACCCACCTTCTCTAGCGCCCCCTGGCTGATGGTCTGGGTGGGCAGAATGAGGGTGGCGTCTCCCGAGTGCACCCCTGCGTCTTCAACGTGCTCCGTTATGGCGTGGACCAGAACCTGGACAGACGGCGGGGAGATAATCACACACAGAGAGAATTCGCAGGCAGTTCGCAGCTCCGACAGGCGACAGAAATGAGCTCCCCGAGGCGAGCCTTCTTTTCACAGCCTTGGTTTGTTGACCGAGAGAGAACCTTAGACTTGAAGGGAGGCGGCCTCCAGACTTGACATGTTTATACCAACACAGTGTCACAGTGAAAAACCACAGTGTAGCGTCAACACACGGCGCGCTAGTTGGAAAACAGCAGGTGCTGGATTTTACATTTGGAGAAAGGAAATAAATTCAGAGGCTTTGTATTTATTAATGAATCCGGTACAAAAACAATCAGCAGTGTCAAAAGAATAAGTTCCAACGTTTCACCCGAAGGAAAAGAGATCAGTATCTCCACGCAGCCAGCGTTGCTCTGTAAATGAGCCGCCGTGTCATTAGCTCATTTAAACTGCTGCTAACTACAGCATTCATTAGGCCTCTTCAGATACAGCCGGTAATTAATACGTATTATCTCTGACTTTTTCACTCTCCGACACACACACACACACACACACACACACACACACACACACACACACACGCGCGCGCGGACGCAGGCACACACACAACCGTGGCCACGAGTAATGAGGCCTGTTTGGTATTCAATGAATGGACAGCTTGTTAATGTGATACTGAAGATGAAGTGGGGGGGGGGGGGGGGGGGGGTTGTATTCAGAAAGGACGGGCTGAGAAAATCTGCCATGCGAGTGGATAGTACACGTTTAAAAATGACACCCTTGAAATGACTCTCGCCATCTAAACAATGGGAGAAAGACGTTCAGGACAAGCACTGGGGTGGCGCGACCTGCACTGAAAGTTCAAGAAATATGTAACTTTTTTACCTGCTCACTGTTCACTGTCAAGTGACTTTTGCTGCAAAATGTGGTGTGAAATTCGACGCGTTCCCGGGTTATTTAAGGTTCAAATTCAACTTGTGAGGCACAGTTGTTGTTTATCTGTCCACAATATCCTGAGTAGTTTGATTTTTTTTTTTGACACATGCTTTCCATCTTAATCAAAGATGTCTTCTTTACCTCCATCTTGAACAACAGGTGAATTTTTTTCTTCCCATTAACTATGGTTGAAAGTGGGCTCTTACTTTCCCTTCACACCAACCCGACCACGCTCTCATACACAAAGCACAGGAAGTAACACAGCATGCATATGTTCATCTCTGCACTACAAATAAGTAAATAATGTTTTAAGCTACAATCCTGCCCCAAAGTCATCACAATTTATGCATTAAACACGTCTTTGAATTATGTATAGTTTGATAATAAAATGATTTGAAATCTGAATTGAGTGAGTTCTGATGACAAAATGCCATCTCGTCTTATACTCATATTTAACTATAATCAAGTATCTTGGGTATGCTTTAAGGTTACTGAGAGTTCAATTTCAATGTAACCAATGAATCACAGGAATCGTTTTTTTGGTAATTGTACTAAAAACATGCCAGGTTTTTAGGATTTTTGGAAACTGTAAGATTGACATTTCCCTTAAAATTTCCACTAAAACATTCTTCACTTTGATGGTTCATTATACACATGTACTGTATATCTGAATCTAGACATGACACGATGAGATGGGAAAAGTGTCTGACTTAATTTCTGTGGCAACTTTTTTCAGCTTATTCATGTGTTCATTTTAACATTTTCTTAGTTGTCCTTTATTTATTTATTTTCTTTAAATGCAACACAAAAACAGTTAACATAAAGAGGAACAAACAAACAAACATTGCATATAAACAGATAAAACCAGCAGGCCTCTGGATGTGAAAATGTTGTCATTCCCATCAAATTAAACTCTTTGTAACTCAATAAACAAAATAAACCAAAGAAAACCATGAGAAGATCTTTTAAACTTTTAAACTCTGGGTTTGACAGCTGTTCGATTTATGTGTAATCTCCTCAACACAAACCACACTTGTCCTTTTTCTTGTTCAGATTAAGTTCAGTTAATAGTTCCGCTTACATGGGATTACAGAGATTTATGCGCAGCATATTTCTCCAATGATCCACTATATCTGTGTGCTTTGTGTTGTGGTGACTCAGACACCTTCTGTAGCGACGCCAGTTTTATTGTAAATAAGATCCACTGATGTGCATTTGTAACAATCGGTGTTATGGGGAGTCCGGTGGGACCGCAGGGTGTGATGGCTGCACACTAGTTTCGCTCCTGAAACCCACCATTAATTTCATAACTTTTCGAAACATACACTTCATGTAAAGTCGGGATTTTGACAGTTTTTGTTTTAAGGGATACTTTGTCAAAGCTTCATACCCCTTCGATGATGTCTGGTGGTGCTAAATCGAGTTTTTTTTAAGGGAGCTGCCGCTACGAGGCTAACTACGAGGAAGCTAGCTAGCAACCATGCTAACAACACACCGACACAGCAGCCTCCGGAGCACACAGAAATGTCGCCTGTACTGACGGAAGACGATTCTTCAGCTGACGGGAAGAATGCAAAGTCTGAAAGTGCGATTATAATACCCACAGAAATACTAATACAATTTGAAACGATGGTGAAACAATTTTTGTGGGATATGAAGAGACCTAGGGTCAATTTAAAGAAAATGTGGGCTCCGAGAGACATTGGAGGAATGGCTCTTCCAAATGTGAATTTGTACAACCTCGCTTTTGAAATGTCAAGAATTGTAAAGCATTGGACAAAAACTGAATCTGACTCTAATTGGATTAAAATTGAAAAGGAATGGGTGGACCCATTCACACCTATGGACTTCTTATCCCAGGAGACAAATATAAACAAACCAGATCTTCAGAGCAACCCTGTTCTCAATTACTCAAAGTATGTTTGGAGAGAGCTGCATAAATTGTGTGGAGCGTCACATTTGAGACAATCTTATGCCACGTTATGGTATAACTCAGCAGTACGGATTGGCAAAAGAGCTATTTTTTGGAAAGAGTGGATTGATAAAGGAATTCATATAATAAGTGATCTTTATAAAGATGGGGTATTTATGTCATTTGAGGAAATTATTCAAACATATGGAGTAGAAAGAAGGGGTAACTTTTGGAGATATTTACAATTAAGGGACTGCATCATAAAAGGAAATTTTAAGAGGGAAACAAATTTGATTGTAGAATTCTGTGAATTGCCGTGTAAAGCGCATAGGGCAGCTGTTGTATATAAATTGTTTAATAATCTAAAAAAAGGTATATGTGAAAACCTGAGAACGGTATGGCAAAGGGATTTAGGATGTACTATAAATGAGGAAGAATGGGATAAAATATTGTTGCATTCTTGTAAATTTGTCAAAGAGGCTAAAGGGAAATTCATTCAGTATAAACTAATACATAGATGGTATCTAACACCCTCCAAACTCCAAAGAATGGGAATTATGCAAAATGATAACTGCTGGAAATGTCATTCCGCTACTGGAACTTTTATGCATGCTATTTGGGAATGCAACAAGGTTTATCCTTTTTGGGAAAAAGTTTTACTTCAGATAGGGGCGTGGATTGGGATGACGGTGCCAAGGTCACCAAAATTATGTCTGTTGGGGGATAAATCAGTAATTCCAGGTATATCTAAATGTAAATATGTGGTTGTAAAATTGGGGATAATTACAGCAGCTCGGGTAATCTTGAGTGTGTGGAAGAATCCTTCTGCTCCAGAGTTTAGTAGGTGGAAAGAAAATATGCAGAAAATTGTAACATATGAAAAATTATTGGCTAGAGTGAATAATGACATGGATAACTTTGTTGAATCCTGGGCTCAGATTTTTGAAACATCTTAACCATTTTAGATACGGTGAATTAAAGTAGAGTACTCATTTTGTATGTTAGTTTGGCCACATTTTGTATTGTTCACTGCTGTCTGTTTTTGTTTGTCTTGTTCTAAGCTGTGAAAAAGAAATAAAAACTTGAATTACAAAAAAAAAAAAAAAAATCGGTGTTATGGACTATTCAGTCAGTGGTGGCTTTTTGCGTCATCTTTTCGTTTGATGCTTCGAGAACTCCTTTTCACATTGTGAAATATATTCATCAATCCTCTCACTTGACAGCGATCTCCACAAACTCTAACATGGAGCACCGTGAGGTATTGCTATCGCCCCCTAGTAGTTTACACAGGTGATACCAGTTAGCAATAATCTGAGATAAAAATATCAAAGATTAATATGTCAGTCAGGTTTCAAATGTAAGATTATTCCACTGTGAATACATCTGGATCTTAATGTATCCACTGAGAGAAATCCTGGCCCTTGAAAAAATGCAGTTAAAGATCACAAAAGAACGCACAAAAAGCACCTGAAAAAAGAAGGTCTGAGCCTTTTACTCAGTTTAAAAATATATATTTAAATCAACAAGAATGATTTCAATATGTCTTAAATTGATATAATCTAAGAAATAAAAAACATTTATCACTACCACTTTTCTGTATTTCACCTTTAATGTATTCCCTTCTGCCCATCAGATCTATCTGTTCTGTGATGGGGTTTTTTTCTCCTCCTTTTCCCAGTGAAGATGAATGAGATTACTTCCACTTTATTCTTCCACTGGGCTCAATATCTGTCCTGCCTCTCTGTTTAAACTAAAAAATAATGTAGGACTGAATAATACCAGACTGGGAAGATGAATAACAATGATACTATTATAAATGAAAATATAGTCGAACAGAATGTCAGCAAAAATAAAAAGGGGGACAAACAGTGTTATTTTCTGGCCTCTTACACAGTGGAACATTATTTTACATTATGTAGACACGCTATGCTGTTAAAGGAGGTTATATTTCTAATGAAACCACAATGTTTATCTTCTGTTCTGGCGTTTTGTGTGATTATTGCAGGCGGGGCGTTATAATAAGTCCAATTCATGTCGTACATTTAGTTCATGTACAGAGCATGACAAGTTCATGCTGTTATGAAGAGCCTGCGTAGCTGGAAATAGACATTACCTTGCCGTCTTTGGCCACGGCGTCCACCTCCACCTCCCTGGCTCCACGGATGAACTTGGTGATGACCACTGGATGCTCCTGGAGGAGAAACAGCAGCGAGCCCGTTCAAGAAAAGCGATTTTAACATGTTACATTCAGCCTTCAGCACTGAAAAAAAAGTTTGCCGATTTATACATGTCACAGAAAATTCAGCATAAATCTTGGAAACTGCTGAAAGCTATCTGTATGTTGTCAATGTGGGTTTGTAGGCTCCAGTTCGCTGTTTGCTTCTCAGTAAAGTTTTGGTAACTCAGAGATTACAGGAGTCCATAGTTTTTTTTTTTTTCATATGAAGCTGGAGGGCTCAAGGAAAAAGGTTTGGATTGTGGTTCAAGTTTCCACTTTTAATGAGATAAAACAGCCTTGCTATTCATGAAAGTGCATGGTGGCATCAGCAGACGTGTCCTTTCGTACAATCGCTCCACTGCTTTGCATCTTCAACAGGGACGCTGGTTACAAATCATTTTGTGCGTGCTGAATGGCTGCACTCATATTTTATAACTTCAAGAGTAATCTATTTGGAAATCATTACAATTTATCGACAGCATTATAAAACATATTTCAAAAGGTCATTTGTGCTTTCTTGTTCTTGACTGGCTGCTGGAGTTGATGGCATTTAACTATATGTGCATAAGAAGTGCAGACCCTGGTCCTCATAATGGCAGCTTTTATATTAGTTTCAGGTTTACAGATGTATTGGCTGTGGTCTACTCAAGACAGAACGTTCTTGTCTTCAGCTGTAATATATTCCCTGACAAGCTGAGATTTCCTTCTCTTTTTTGCTGGAAACATCTGCCTGCTATCATTAAAAACTATTCTATTAGAGCAGAGCTACTAAACCAAAACAATAAAGATGCTGGCCGGCAAGCCCAATAATTAGCTGAAACTCAAAGAAAAGATGATTGAAACCAAAAACCTTGGGTGATTGCTCTCTTCAGTTTAATCATTTCAAACATCTTCGCAGCATAACCTAAACTTAACGTAACACTGAACAGAATTCCAGCAAGTAAATCTTGCAATGATCTGATCTATTATAGTGGAAAGACATCAAGTATTATTTCTGAAACATCATTTCATCGCATTTTCTGAAAATACTTTGATCATAATAAATTGGGTCTGTATTAAGCTTACCACACTTTTAATCACGATCGAATGTGCCACTGTTTCTAGATTACTAATCATGGCTGCTGGCTGTGAAACGGGAGCCGTGAAGCAGGCTTGCTTTAGAGCTCAAAACTCGTTTGTATGCTTCAGTGTTGAATCAAAGCGCTTCGACGAGCGCCTTTCCCCCGGTGGGTTTCCCCATACCTGCGCACTGATGTGTGTGCTTTCAAATACTATCAAATAGTATTTAACTGTTTGTACTTCTAAAGCAAATGCGACTAAAGACGAGTGGAACATGTCGTCGATGGAACTGTTTTTGAGCTAAATTACTTCAAAAAGGGAGACAAATGGAGGGGAAACAAATCAGAGATCTACGCGTACAGAGAGCTATGTGTAGTTACATCTCCAGGGAAGTGTTCAACGGCAAAGTTTGTCTTTATCTGTACTGTATTTTACATTATCTTCAGGACACTGTTGCACGTTCCACACCTGTTTGTGTGCTTGTATGTACAGGTGGAGGCATTACGTGAAGTCAGGACCTCAGCACCAAATACCAGTAAGTAGTTTTGCCAGTAGGCAGTATCTGTCATACAAGTGTGTGTGTGTGTGTGTGTGTGTGTGTGTGTGTGTGTGTGTGTGTGTGTAACGTAGAGATAGAAAGAGGTCATCTGCTGTAACACGCTAATTCAGTTTAGCTCAAGGCAGTGGAAAAAAATGAGAAGTGAAGGTGAGTCATTAGGAACAAACGACGTGGCAATATGTCTGCCTCACATGGGAGCGTGAAGTTCAGACGGATCTCACCTGGGACACCTGGGTGGCCTCCTCCAAGAAGCGTTTCATCTCCTCTTCTCCATATGCAACGTTCATGGCAGAGCCGCTGGAGGAAGAGGAGGGGGAGGGGGGAAGCGTATGAGGGGAGGAAGAAAGGCAAGCAAACATGGGAACATACAAGCTTCAAATGATTGTTCAAAACACTCATTATCTCTCCATTGCATCACCATTACCATCGGGAGCAAGGTCTGGAAACAGTCAAAATAAGGAAAGAGAGGGAGGAAGAGGGAGAACAGCAGCTATTTAGGTCGAAAAAGCACTCCGGGCTCCTGAAAACGAGTTCAGAACTTCATCATTAAAAAAACAACGGATTTAGGCAAGTTTTGTTGTGGTGTTGTTTTTGATTTCAGACTGCTGGCTGGGCTATCCTCCTGTTTGAGAAGAAGGGGTTGAGTGGAAAGAGGACAGAGAGAGGCCACCGGCTCGGGTCAGTGCTTTAATGCTAAGCTGTCTGTCGCTCAGAGGCAGACATATGGCCAGATCCCAGATGAATACTGACCAGTCGTTTGGGTACCGGCGACAGACGCTGCAACAACGCGTATCAATCACGGCACATCACATCACTCAGGTGCCACCTGGCCTCAGTTTTCTAATGTCTCTGTAGCAGTTATGATGATTCTCTATGAACTGCAGCACAAAAACCACCCACGGTCACCCAGAGCTTGCAGCAATATGAGAATTTTAAAGCAGCTCTCTTCCTTCTTCATCAGTAACAACTGAGAATCCTTTCCACTATCAGTCTTCCTTTATTTGATTTAGCAACGTAAAAACCAGCTTTGATCTTTTTCCTTTCCTTTTTTTTTTTTTCTTTTTTTGTTAGTGCGAATCTGAAGGGGTTTTTAACGGCCGCCCAAAACAAAAATAATTCTGCCCGTTCTCGCAGGATTGATGGAGAATCCTGCGAGAATTGTCTGATTCTCTTTTCAGAGATAGAAGGAGATGAATGACTGTCCACCTGTTAAACACAAAGAAGTACAGCAGTATAAATGAAAAACCACATCTAGATTTAACAGAGTCATTGACAATAATTTTCCTGTGGTTGTATATAGCGGTTTTCTGCTCTATTTCAGAAAGAACAGCACAACAAATTCATCAACATACTGAACAGTATGCAAAATTATCATGAACAATACAAAAGCAGCACAAAATAAAGAACAGAGGATGAGCTTTTTGGAAGCAAAAAATGTCATCAGCGTGAACTCATAACAAATGTTTGAGAACATTTCGAAGAAAAGCAGCTATGAAGCGCACAATTCATGGCAAGGAAGACTTTCGTTTGTGTTTCAGACCATCTGAGCAAATATTAATCACTGGCTCAATGGCTTCACATACTTGTTTATCAATTTGATTTGCATTCAGCTTCCAGGACACAACGCCCAACTCCTGAAATATCTCCAGAGAGAGACTCGGCACGTCAGTGAACAACTGCAGATATCTTTTTTTAATAAAAGCAGGTAGTTATTTTCCATTTCCTGCTTGGCGTTATTAGTCTGGTCAATTGTGCACAACTCACACACACAGATTAAAAAAAAAATAAAGAGTTTGAGTGATTTCTAATGGAAGCTGTTTTACTAATAAATACACCAATCAGCCACAACACTGCGACTACTGACAGGTGATTTAATCAACACGGATCATTTATTTATAATGCCACCTTTTGGTGAGCGGAACGTATTAGGCAACAATTTACCATTTTGTCCTCGAAGTTGATGTGATTTAAGTGAATCTGACAAGAGCAGAACTGTTTTTTTTTAGAGCATTTCCAAAACTGCAGATCTTCTGAAGCCTGCAGTGGTCAGTATTTATCCAACCGTGGTTCAAGAAAGGAACAGAGGTTAGCCGGAGTGATCAGATATGGCTGCGTGTCTCACAGTGCAGCAGAAGTTAATGCTGAATCCGATTTCCAAAGTTCATCACAGTTGCTTCTGGGGAGCAAAAAGGGACGCTTACACAATATTCGGAGCAGATCAGAGCTCAGAATGTGTCGAGACATTTGTGCCTCGTCATTACACAGCTGTGCCTGGCAGTGCTGGTGTGTCACAGCAGTATTAATGCTAAGTAAATGTTTTTCTCCACCAAAAGGATGGATGGACTTAAACATGCAAATAAGATGCATAGTTTGTTCGGTGTGAGTAAATTTTACTTTAAAAAAAAAAAAATATGTAGCCCGGGTCTGACGAGGAAGCAAATGTTTGGTGTGTAAATGTGTGAGCGGCTGTGCACTGGAGCTGAGAGGAACATTCAGAAAATATTACCGAGTGTGTCAGTGGGAAGAAGTGAGGGAAAAAAAAAAAAAAAAAAAAAACTTCAGGGATAGTAAAGATCAGAGAGAGTTCACCCTACGCCGATGCTGGAAATAAGAGAAGAGGAGCTTCCTCTCAAACCGAATCGCATGCAGCACTCACCACAAGTCAATGGATAGAGAGGATTACTAATTATTAGATTAGATTCAGACTTCAACATCAAGCGGAGGAGGACTTCAATGCTGTTATACATCCCACCACTTAATAAAATGACTTTGATGTTTAGTAGTTTTAAATGTTACACAGTGGCCTGCTTTCAGTGTTTCCCACTGCTTCCCTGCAGTGCATCCACAGATTTCCTTCAAAACAACATCACACTTGAAAGTAAAAAAACACTCAAATTAAAAAAAAAAAAAAAAGCCCAAAAAACTCCAATAGAAGTTTCCAGTGTGACTCCTGGCTGAATCCAGGGTGTCTTCATGACATCTGCTGGATGGATGCGTCACTGCATGGTTATGGAGCATTAGTCTGACTTCATTAATCATCATAAGAAGAAAAAGAAGAAAAAAAATCTTTTTATTCAGTTGGAAATTAGTCTGTGAATTAGCTAATAAGAAGGTTTTCTTATCACGACTCAGCCATCCGTGGCTTTACTGTTCTCAGTATTTGCTGATAAACTGCATGGGCTACAAATATGACAAGCAAACTAATGACATCATTTGTTGTATAGTTGTGCATCTAAAAAAAATCGGAGGAATTAATATTATCATGTAACTTGTTGCACAACTGTTACTCAGTTGCAGTTCAGAGACGCCTGGATTTATTTTGATCTTCTGGTTGTAGAATTGTCAACAAATGTGCAATGAGTGAGTGAGTTCAATGACTGCCAGTTGTTTTCTGTAAGTGTTTATCAGTCAGGAATATATGTTTGTGGCGGTGATGGGAAGCTTGTGTTCTTGACTAACTGAACGGTCGTACTGCAGAAGTCCTGTGGAGCCACTGTAATTCCTGCGAGATATACACAGAGCTCTGTTTTTGCTTTCTCGATGCTATACATACAGCCCAGGAATTATAGTGATGGGGAAGTACATGGATGATTTATAGACACACAAATAACCTGGGGGAATCCACGTTAGGTGTTATTGTTTTAAGCTCACCTGAGAACATACGATGGCCGCAGCAGACAGGGATAACCCACCTGGTTGGCAAAAGTAAAGGCGTCATCCTGTAAGGAAACGGGAACAGTGTCTTAATCTCACAGTGACAAAAGACATAATTCAGAATAATCAATCGCAAACTGTCAGTCATTCAAAAGAGGTAAATGTGATTTTAGCCACATTTCAGACTGAATATTGAGACAAGGGTGTGTTTAACAGATCAAAGTGAAGCTCATCCTACTAAACCGCTCATATCCCACGCTCTTGATATTTTGTACCTCTTCTCAGTTCTGCCACAAACACACCCAATCAACGCAGTAAAGGAAAAACAAAAAGCACTCCAACAACTGGAAAAAAAAAAAAATGGAAGCTTCAACTGATCTCCCTTTTCACTGCCCCTGTTCAGTTAACAATAATGGAGGAAAGAGCAGGTGGGGACAGAGTCTATCAGCGAAAAAAAAAAAGGCTGCATGTCTTCCTCATCATGGCCATTATCGTCATCACTCCTCTCTTCTCCGTCTCTGCAGGTCGAGTCTTTTTCTCTCCATCATTACCCACTGTTGACTCGCTAGGTGAAGTACTATTTACAAACACAGAACAGCTTCCCAGAGACGCCAGAACCGTCTCCCCACGGCTACGCTGGAGTTATTCCAACCCATTAAAAACAAACCGTTTCTTTGAGATTGGCATGAAAATAGAATATGTGGGTAGACTCTGGAGAGAAACGGAACTTTATCTGTGTGTGTACAGGGATAATAGCTCCTCGGTGGTAACTGAAAACATGAGCAACGGTAATGGAGCAGACACGTTTTAGCGGCGACTGCTGATAGATTTCAGTGCTCGGCGTGTTCCGCAGAGGGATCTAACGGTCCGGCGTTCAGATGTTGCCGGCAGCCAGTTGAGAGGGACAAATAGAGGAAAAAACATGAAACAATGCGTGAAAAGTTGTGGGGAACTGTACCGCTACGCTGGAGAAAATATCAAACCAAGAAAGTGAAGAAATGAAATCTTTAAAACTATATAAGTCCATGTCGCTGTAGGAGACTGCAGCAAAACGTCTGTGGGTTTGAGTTCCTGCCTTCAAGTGAGGAGTTTTCATGAGGATTTACTCTGATATCGTCTCACAGTCCAAACACATTCATTTGAGGCTAATTGGTGACTCCCGATGTTTGAACTGTGATCGATTGAATTGATGGACTTCATCTCCAGCTTCGTTAGATGAAGCAGCAAATGAGATGGACGAACTTGCAAAACTGCAATTTTATCTGCACAAACACAAAAAACCTGTAAGCTCAATGAATGCACTTTACTTATACATCACATTTTCAGTTCTTCATCTTCTTTTCATAGTTTTTTTTTCTTTAACATAATTAAACATTTTCAAAAACGTCCTAGGTAAGTTTTTACAAAAGTAGAAAGAAATATTTCAATTGGTTGCTGTTTGAAATATACACATATATGATATCTAAAAGGTAGATATGCAAATACATTAAAAGAATAATCAGAATAAAGAGTCTGAAGTTTGAATCACTTTGATCATTCACTTGATTACTTTTTCATGGTGCAGTCAAGACAGCTGAATATATGTTTTGACCTGATGACTGTATATTTCTCATAAACGCAGCAAAATGAAACCAAACAAGCTGATCTCTGACGTTCATGTCTGGTCTCAGAATGCTTCCGTGCCTTCGAATCGACGGCACAAAACACTCACAACGCCCCAGTGAGTCGTTATTTCTAATGTTTGCCCTCACCAGGGAGTTCAGAGCTTTCCACGGGGCCTGGGCCACGTCGAGGTCGTCCAGGATGCTGGAGAAGATGGAGCGCTCCTCGGCCCGGTCGATCTGGAGGGGGCTGGTGCCCAGTATCTTCACCCCGTTGCGGTGGAGCGGGACGGCCAGGTTGTTGGGAATCTGACCTCCCACTGACACGATGCTCCCGGAGCAGCCCTGCATGAGACAAGAGGGCGGCGAAATTGAAAAGAGATCGCATAAGTCTGGGAGGATCTAACGTCCATCCAGGCATCTTCGACACCCGCTTTATCCAGACTGGTACAGACGGGAGAGGATAAAACATGGGGAGCAACACACAAGAATGTGTCAAAGAAATGGGAGAAAAGACAGGAGGAGGAGAGACGCCCTGCCACAGGCCTGTCAGCCTGGATGTAGAGCCTGAAACCCGCGGCCACTCGCAATCATTCCGACCGCTGAAAATATGAGACAAACACCAACAGTTGATCTCAGGCATGCCATGGGTTTAGTTATCAGCGGAGAAGGTGCTTGTGTGTGTGTATGCGTGCGCGCTTCTTTTAATAACAGCGTGCAGCTCCTTTTCCTGTCAAGCTGATCCAAGGGGAATGCTGTTTCCATGGCAATACCAGGTTGTATCTCTTCATTATTCATGGGCCTGCTCTCCTGCTCCTGTCCAGGGTTTATCTCCATGCTCTAATGCCATATTTATCACACACACACACACACACACACACATACACACACATGCACAAATTCAGAGCAAGAGGGGGACCGTAGCTGTGAGAGAGGGATTGATGGTAATGCTATCTCCCTGTACAAACAAACACTTAATCACACTCCGATCCCATCACAACTTTAACTGGATTACGATTTCTCCGCAAGGGAGAGTCAGTGGACATTAGTAAGCAAACACACACGCGCGGCAGAAAAACACAGGCGCCGGCAAACTTAGGCGCAGGGAAATAGTGCCCTTGAACATGTTTTGACATGATCGGGGTCAGCAGGGGTCACACTGGCCACAAAAATAAAAACGAAGCAGGTTTCCTCCATCATATTTATTATAATAAAACTATCTCCATTCATGTGAATATCAAAAAAGAGGACTGCTTTAACACTGATAGTGGATGGCAAAAAAAATCATTTTCAAGCATGAAATCAACTTGATTATTTAACACATTCATCAACTAAAACTATACTTACACCAAACAAACCTGTTTTCCACTCAGAATAAGAAGATATATGTTTCAGAAAGGTGAACTAACTTAGATCAACCTAGACACATATCAAAAAAGGCCTTTCAATCATACACGATTCTGTAATATAGTAAAATAAATGGTCCAAATTCAGTTTAGCATGAGTTAACAGTGAGTTGACTGTGTTCCAGTAGCCTCCTCAGTCAACAGATCTCTATTCGAGGTGTGGTGAAACAAGACATTCACATCATGGACGTGCAGGGAACAAATCAATATGTACAGAAATCTCAGAGGAAATGTTTCCAGCACCTTATTAAATCTATACCAACAAGATTCCAGCCAGTTTTGATGGTAAAAGGGGGTCCAGCGCATTTCTAGTACAGAATACCAAAGAAAATCCCATGTGAGTGTGTTCACAGCGTTTTCTGTTCTGTGGGAGGTTTATGATAATGAGTCATGCTGTTCTTGTTTAATTTCGAATATTTTCAAATGAACCATTATTTTGGAGCTGTCTAAAACATATGGGAGCACTTCGATTGAAATTTTAATATCACCTGTGTGCTAATGTGCCAGTCTCACATCGATTAATCTAACAGCCGCCGTCATCAATCAAATTTGTCAAGTCGAATTGTATAGTCCATCTGTAATATGCTTGGACAGATTAATTTATTTTTGTATATATGTGTTCTGTAATTGCTCTATGGACACCTACCTATGGGAAACCTTTAATTGATCACAGTGTGACAGCTCAATCAGATCTCTCCCAATAAGCTTGAATGGAATTATTACCACTGACACCCCCAATGTGTTCTGCCTCATTTTGTTCAGTTTAAACGGACAGGCTCTACTGCGTGGATTTACATGTTTTCCTCCAGAGTAAAAAATTCAAATGAACCCTCGGATCTGGGTATTTAGTTGTAATTGTCTTGAGTGTGTGTGTGTGTGTGTGAACTGCAGCAGCATCCGTACCTCCTGCTGTGTGACGTCCAAGATGCGCTCGAGGGTCAGTTCTTCAAAGTAGAGCCGGTCACACTCGTCGAAGTCCGTGCTGACCGTCTCAGGGTTGTGGTTAACCACCACTGTCTTCTTGCCCATTTGTCTCAAGGCTCTGATACTTGACACTGCGCACCAGTCGAACTCCACACTGCTGCCTGGTGGATTAAAACAATGATACAAGTCAGTTTGTCGACTGTAGACTGGAATACGCCACCGCAGCACTTACACCATGTTTCCTTTCATGTAAGCAGATCTCCATTTTTCTTGAACTCGTTTACTCGGTGCAACACTTTGTGTTCATTACTTCAGGAAAATCTTTTAAACACTTAATATAGACATCAAGCAAGTTAATACTGAATTTTTGTTCTTTCTTCATGCAGTCATATACAAGTTTACATGAAATGCACATATATGTCTTGACATGCTTGTAAAGGGGCTTATGGCTACTCACCAATGTGATACGGACCACAACCAAGAACCATGATGCCTTTGTCCTTGAAGTCCAGATCGTGCTCCTGACGGAGTGAGAATGAGCAGATAAAAGCATGTTGTGAGGAGCTGTTGTGGACATTAGCAATTGCACAAAACCCACAAAAACATACTTAATATGCAAAAACAAATGTTTTCTTCAGTGCAAATTTAACAGTTTGTTGCTGTACAGAATATATAAAGAGTACATACCTGACCGTGGTAAGTGCAGTACAGATAGTTAGTCATTGCTGGGTACTCGGCTGCCAAGGTGTCAATCTGATGAACACAGAAGTGAGAAAAGGTTAATTTGTCACAATTATTCGATCCGACAGAAAGCACTTCACCATTTAACACAATCATAATTATTATTGTAATTATTAGAACTGAATTGCAGATGCAAGTGAAAACCACTTAGCACTTTTAATTATTATCACCATTATATGAATTGAATTGCAAATTGCATTTCCATAATTGCGGGAACTGGCTCCATTCATCTGTATAAAACAGCTGAATTAAAAAAAGAACTAAAATGTCATATTAATATTTCCATTATTTAGGCTTTCAATAGCTATGCATTAATGGTGTCATTTCCACTTCTTCGCAGTCTACTTTAGCTGGAAGATTAATGTCTGTGACAGACGATATATCGATAAGCAATCATAGCACCAGATTCAGGTTGAAGAGCCAAATGCAAATGTCCGACTGTGGGAGCTTGTTAGATTTTCAAAACACTGGACAATGCAGTTGACGAAAAAAAAAAAAAAAAAGAAAGAAACGAAAAGAACAAGTTATTGATCACAATAAACTTCACAACAACAAAAAATGTAACAAAAACCAGCAAGCTGTCAGGTCAAGTGTGATCAATGTGACTTCATATTTGATACATTTCCCAGAAAACACTGCTGCACATCCTCCTAGCCAATTTAAATGGCAGAGTTCCTGACACAGACACAAAGCACTGCCTGTCTCCTAATCCAAAGTCACATCAAGGACATGCTAATCAATCACAGCTTGTGGATAAACGGAGGTTTTGGGATGTGCTGATCTATCAGGAAACGGCATTATGATAATTAGATGAGACGAAGCAGTTCAGTGATGCTCACCTGTTTGACCCAGGGTTTGATGCCATGGCTGATCCTCAGCTCTCGGGCAGCGCTCTCGCTGGTGCCCAGGATCTGGCCGACCTGTCGGTCTGAAAAGCCGTCCTGCTTGGCCTTCAGCAGCAGCTGTTTGGGTACTGTGTCACTGCAGGAAAAAGCCAAGAAGGAATTCATTTCATATATCTTTCACAGCTTAACCGCATAACGGTCTGCCGACTAACTAAGCTACTAAAACCAGCAATCGGATACAGGAAATCAGAATTGATCTTTCAGTTATGTGTACTGAGAGGGGTTATTTTTAACTGCAAAAAAAAAATCTTGTTCTTCCATCTACACTCAACACTCTTATTAAAATGGAAGTAGGGGACTTTATTAAGGATTTTCAAATAAAACAGTCGCAAAGTAGAAAATAGTCAGGTCAGTCAATCATCACAATATGTCTCCTACGCTCGCGCATTTTCCTGCTCAAAAGACTTAAAAGAAGAATCAGCGGGTCTGTTATGATTCTCACTGATGCAGACAACAGGAAACTGTTCACCTCGAAGTGACGGATAACAAATTGAAAAAAATGATGCAAAGTCGCCGGAGCACCGTAATGGTCAAGTGCAGACTTTAAAAGCCAATTTCAGGCAATTTGATGTGAGTGATGAACAAGAAAACAAAGGCAAGGAGCACTACAGTGGCCCTGCTCTACAAAAAGGCTCAGGCAAAAAACTGGTGGAAATTTGATACTACAGTTGCCACGTGGAAGGTAATCTACAGAAGGGATCCAATAAGGATGGTGTCTGTTGACACACTATGGTGTGCATTTCAGATCGCTGAAATATGTTTGTGTTAATAAAGCAATGCGATTCACGACTAAAGTTCTTTGCATTGTCTGTTATGTAGCATGTTCATAAAGGAGCTGCAAATCAGCTCAGCCTTCAGCCTTATCTGTTTAATCTTTTTTATTTTGCTGTTCTTTCAGGTTCATTTGATATCATGATCTGATATGTTTGATGTATTCCTGAATCAACAGTTCCATCTCCATAAGTCTCACATTTCATTTTGTGCTAGTAGAGGCTCATAACACCATTTCAAATGCAATCAATAATGCACACAATAAAACTTTTATGTGACTCAAGGTGTTAGTTGATAAACTAATACAAAGTGTGTTCGCATGATTTAGCATGTTTCATACAAACTGTATTGTCATTACCTCCAAATCCATTGTTGTCTCACAAACAAATGTTGGTTTTCTCAATACAGAAATTCTACTTTAAAGTGTGATTCGCCCTTTTAAATCATGCACATATATTTGATGATTTCCTTTTCATCATTGAGAGGAGGAAAAAAAAGAAAACAAAACAGAATGAAGTCAGATTTTTGCTCGCCACTCAGACTGAAGATGCACTGTGTATACTTTTGGCTGTCTCATATCAAAGATACGGCATCACACTGATATCTTTGATCATGCCCTAAAATACTGCGGTGTTAGTTGTTTAACGGGTTTTGTTGAGGAGAGAAGACCCAAGTCGCAGAGCTGTTATCAAAAAGCAATCTGTACTGTCATCGTCAAAAACTTGCACAACATAATGGCCTCACAAATTGGGAGAATAAACTCAAAGTCCAAACAATTCCAACAGGGATGGAACTATGCAAGGATAACGGGGTGGGAAGACACATGAAATAAACTCGTTGAAAAAGATGAAGCGATGACAGACTTTTTCTGAATACCATGTTTTGTTTTGTTTTTATATTATCACACATGTATCCATAAAGACATCATTCTTTGCAGGTGGAGTCTTGTCTGGTTCAATCCGGTCTACTACTGCATTAAAGGACCGTATCAAATCAAATTATTCTATATTTGATGGGACAGAATATACTGTTTTGAAAAATAATGGCTTTGGATGTTCTGAATAATACAGAGAGACAAAATCACCTTCTGCATTCTGATTCAGTGCCAAGTAAAGCCGAACACATAAATGCGCAGTAATGAAACCGATATTGATCTTCTCATCTAACTCAAACAACAACAAGCCTATTCCCCATAATGAAGTAGTATTTCTTTTAAAGCTACGTATAGACAATAGGAAGGAATCTGTTTTTTTTTCTGGTAAATCCCAACTTGCTCTCCTTCTTCCTTATCTGAATTATTTATGACCTCATAGCGTAACAATATTGAAAATGTCAAGTGTGTTTTCACTCCCCGCACACGCGGCGGCCGCGCTGAGAAATAACAAACCCCTGAAACAAGCAAAGGAGAGGAGCAAGTCGGAATCAAAGGAAGAAAAGGCATTTGATCCAAGGGCTTGGTTGTCTCGTGTGCCTTTTTTTTTAAGTTTGGAAATGCAGCTTAAAGGGAGAAGGGGAATCATTCGCACACCATTAACTTATGTGCATACACCATCCCATACAAATACAACATGAAGCGCACCAAGTACTCCATGCATTTGAATAAGGGTTGAGGAAAATGTCTCACTTGTAGATTCTCATGCCAGTTTCTTTACATATTTAGATCATTGGTGTGACAGTACCGTGGTATGACAAGAAAAACTCTACCGAGCTCCCTGAAGGAGATGATTAAACCGATCCTATTGATAGTTAACCTTATCTTCACATCAGAGGAGCAGTGATGCATCTCAGGAGCTACTTGAGGTCAATCATTGCTCAGGGACCCGCTGTGTTAACCTGGAATACACTATGACCTCTGTAGGTGAAGTTACTAGTTTCTGCAAGAACAGTTCAATTTTTCAGCACTTTTTACACATTTTTCTGTTTTCTAACAAGGAGCTTAACGGCAAAATTCACAACAGATGTTCAAACCATGGATCGACCAATGCAGTTTCTGGCTTGAAAAGATTCGGGATTTAAACAGTCATCCTCATCATGCGGTTCACATTCTGACACCATGAGACCAACTGCTTCAGTAGCATATATTGTTAGTGTCAGTAAACACATGCATTGTTCGTAGGGCTGGGCGATAAAAGACAAAGACGAAATCAGCTTTAGAAACGTGTGAGAGTTTTAGAATGTTTGATACAGGACTGGGTGATATCTTGAAATTCACGACATAGCAACATTTTCCTCAAATGCAATATTGAAAAATATACCATAGCTCATATTGATATACTTTAGCTTTTCGCAATAGAACATTAGTTTTAAGAGTTGCTATATTCCCCTGTTTCTCTACTGCCTCTATCTCTCTGAGTGAACTCCTCCGTGGCCCCGCCCCTCCCCTCACTCTCACCCTGAGGGAGCGTTTAATTTATGTTTTGTCATTATGGTCAGTCCTGTCAACTATATGGTTCATGGGCCAAAACCGGGACATCAAACGGTCCAGTTGGGCCTGTGAGATGACGGTGCATATAGTGGAGTCACTGCTGCATTTCTAGTTGCATCAGGATGGAAAGAGACATTTCACTGTATTTTGCTCCAGGATGCACAGTTTGAAATGTGCATGATGTTGAAATTGAAACTTATTCTGAAGACATTACAGTTTCATGAATGTATTCCGTTTATTTGCAATAAATCGTTTGAATCTGCGGATGTTTGTGCATTATTGTGTTTCTCCCTGAATTAAAATGAGTTGAGACTCACAAGTTCGAAGAGTCGAGCTCAGAATAAATCTTCGATAATAAGTAAAACCAGATCATGTGCACATGTCATAAACACCATATAAAAGTAAAAAGAGATTGATCGACTGGCTGAAGCTGATAATATTCCTGGTGAATATAAAGCTGCACATCAATGTGGTCATTTAATTCAGTGTTGGTGGTGCAGCGTTCTTGCTTCATGCCATTGGTTCAAATACTGCCATGGCCTTTTTTCTGTGTGGACGTGTGACGTTCTCCTGCGTGTGAACGGGTTTTCAGGCTAATGACTGACCCTGGATTGCTCATAAGTGTGTTTGCCCTGTGATGGACTGGTGACCTGGATTCACCCTCACAAATTTTATGTTGTTTCCGACTCTGCTGTGCAGCAGACCAGACGGTTAAATAAAATAACATTTTAATATTACTTCAACTAAGAAATTACAACAATCATACTAAGACTGAATCTAAAATCTGATGAAGAAGCAGCTATCAGCTCGTGATGAATATGCCTGTCCTCAAAGTTCAACAACTGGATCAGGTGTTGAGGGCAGCACTGATTTATTAACCAAAGAGTGATTATCTATTAACAGTCAGTCTCTTTGAAGGTTAAAAAAAAAACGAAAAAACTTGGCAAAATCAATAAAAACAACAATTCTAAACGTGGACATGACTGGAGTACAAATGGAGGATTAAATTGGCCACACTTGATTTATCCTCCTCGTACTTTAATCATAATTATCTGTCTGTTCTAAATGCTGTAACTCTCTCATGCACACTGTGAGTCTGCAGAGCAGCGGAGCCTGAAGCCCACCTGCGCTCGGCTGTGCGCTCCATCAGTCTGGCAGCGGCATAATGCCGTGTGCCGATCGCCGCGTCCCCTGCTCCAGAGCCGGCGGAGACTGCCGCAGCCCCTCCATGTGTCAGTGTGTTGCGGTGGGCGCCCACCAGACGGCCGGTCATTAATTATTAAACAGCGGAGTCAGAATAAAGCAGCAGGTAACCTGTGGCTGAGCCATGATAATTCACTGAGGCTTTGATTTGAGCTGTCCAGGTAAGAGCCTGAGGGCAGAGAGAGACAGAGAGGGACGTGGCTGGGAGGAGGTAAACCCAGAGAGGGAATGGAGCCGACGCGTGAAGAGACTGGCACTGGGGCTCTTCCACTTTGTTGGAACATTTTTAAACTGAGTTTACAGAAAATGGGGAATTTAGACATTCAACATTTCCAGCCTTTAACAGTTATTAAAAAACTTTTTACCCCTGTTGAAATGCCCGCAGACACCACCCAAGTGTTTCAGTGTGTCACTGGTGAGAGGGCAACTTTAATACATCTGCAGTACAGTGTTTTTTACATATTTTGTGCAGGAACAGTGGAACACATGCAAGCAGGTGCAAGACTGAAAAAAACCCAACCTCACAGGGCAAAAGGAAATGTCTAACTTCATAACTGTGAAGCTATGACACACTTGTGCAATAGACATCTTGATATCGATGTTTTCCAGATGTCTTAATAATCTGGTCTTGTTTAGAATCTCATGAAAGCTTTGTGTTGAAGCTGTACGTGACACAGATTTGATTCTATATTATGGATTACCTGTCAAAACAGTACCTTGACCTTTTGAACTGTTTTTTGACATTCTTATGCTAAAATGACAGTTTTCTTCCCAAAAACTTTGAGCGGAGAGCCGACAGTATTCTGCAAAAGCAGCAAAGCTGAAGTGGGGAACAAACAGGAAGTCAGACTGACAGGTGGCGGCGATGAAGCCGGCCTGGAAATCAGGTTGAGCCTTTCTTCTGGAGTGATGCCTGTAGCTCATCATTAAAGATTTAAACACACGTTTGCAGGCTGCATGGTAGAGCAAGTGGTTCGTGCTCCTGCCTCACAATGACTTCATCCTGGGGTCGGGCCCAGCGCTGAGTCTTTCCGTGTCGGGTTTCTGTTTTCACCGGATACTCCATTTTCCTCCCACAGTCCAAAACCAGGTTTGATGGTAATTGGTGTCTCTAAATTGCCCCTAGGTGTGAATGTGAGTGTGTGTGTGTGGTTGTCCCTCTTCATTTGCTCTGTCGTGGACCTGTGACCTGGTCGGCTGGATCTTCACTTCACCCGTATTCACATGAGATTAGCTCCAGCGCCCCACGACCTTCATTTGAATAGCCGAGATAAAAGATGGATGGACTGATACGTCTGAATACATTTCAACGCTCTGCATTATGGAGGAAGGAGTTTAACTCCAACAGTGCTTCAAATTTTGTTAATCATTTTTGACAACCAAAAAAAAGCACAGTCTGTCACTCACTCTAATCGTCAGCAGATTCAGAACAATATTTACCACTGCTGACAATAATAACAACACGGCTGCCAAAACACGATACCGAAGAAGGTATAACGGTGACAATTATTGTGCTCTGGTTCTTGATTATTTTAATGAAATGATTATTGCTGTATTTGCTACACTAAGAATGTTTTCCAACACTACGACATGAAGAAAAAAAAGCCTCACAGAGAACGCCGTTCGCGTTACCTCTTGTAGTCTGACAGGTGCTTCTCCAGCTGTGTTATCCGCTGCAGTTTGTAGAGGAACCACTTGTCTATGGCCGTCAGCTGGTGGATTTCATCAACAGTCACGCCGTCGTGGAGGGCCTTAGAGGTAAAGATATGAAACGCACTCAGCGTTTTTACTCGTAATCATCTTCAAGTGCATCATTCTTGCCCCCTAGTTGTAGCCTGGTCATCATGAAAATCATGTTACAAATCATCCAGCAGGCCACGGTAGGGGAGGAACAGTCCCCATAAATAATGTTTTTATCTGTTCCTTCTTCAAAGACTATTTCAGGCAAAATCTATTGCAGGGCCGATATATTACTTTGGCATTTTATTAAAAATCTGTGTCAAAACCAGCCTGTGTCATCAAACTCCTGTAATATGACAGATGTCCTGCCCTGACAACAGCTAGTAAATATTTTATATCGTCTCTATATTGGATGCTTGAGTAGAGAAATCCTTTCAGCTTTAAAGAGGAGATTGTAGTCATTCACCTTGCAGTGAGGCCTACTACTCTGTTCTGTGGTAAGGGTTATTATTACTGAAAGGCTTCACTACAACAACAGCTAAATATGCTGTAAATAATGCAAGATGGTTATTATTGGCTGTTGTTTGAAAGAACAAATCTCCAAGCACACATTAGTATCAAAGTGATTGCATTTACCCCAAATCATTTATTGCATGTTTAGCGAATACCATTCAGCAATAATGATCCTATAACTGTGCATAACAAGACTGGGAATAAGATGCTGGTACTTCAAACTGCTGCCATCCATTCTGACTGTATCGCACACTCAAACACTCCGATATCTGCTGTGGTGAAGCGAAGCTCACACAGTTAAGGCCCGTCCATGCTTCACATGTACGCGTTTCCGCGTCCGCTTTGGAAGGTCCGCGCACCACCGATGCGGACGCGCTGTCTCCCATGCTACATTTTGAGCTCAGCTGTGCGCGTCTCATGCAGGCGCGGTGATCCACGCAGCCTCGAGAAGCTTTTCCGGCTCTACAGACTGTTTATCTGCTCCTTTATTACGGATTATTTAGAGAAAATTAAGCACATACATTGTCAGTACATTATCTTTAAGTATTAAAGTTTATTTAGCCTTTTTTTTTTCTGTTTCTGAATCGCGGGGCGGCGCCGGAGCGATTAGTTACTTTTTCACTTCTGTCTGCAGACCTTCTCCTCCCTCCAGACAGTCTCTCTCTCTTTCCACGAGTTTTTCACTCTTTCGGTGTCTTTAAGTGGAGCCATCAGGCTGTAGCTCCGTCTACTTTCACGTTTACCGTCATGTTTTGTTTGCTATGGCGCTCTGGCGCAGGCGCACTCTTCCGCGACCTGCGCGCACTGCGCAACGCGGTCTCAATTTCTGGCTGCTGCGCGGACGTCCGCGGATCGGTCCGCGCGGACCCTAGCGGACAGGAATTCATGACGATTTTTACGTCACGCGGACCAACGCGCAACGCGCACCCACGCGGACATGTGAAGCATGGACGGGCCTTTAGAGGTCACATCCCTGACACAGCCTCGTTCTGCTCTTCTCTGGCCATAAAAGCCAGCTGGAGTGGTGGACTTGGAGAGTGTTTTGTTCATGCTACAGTACTTGCAAGATCTACATGTCTGAATAGCGGTGCTTGACCCTGTGTCTCAATGTTCTTATACAAGCATCGTCTCTATGAGGGGAGAAAAACACAGACTAATGGCACTGCACGTGCAAAGCAAGACCACACTTCAGACAGTGCTTTGTTTACCCTCCCTCACTCCCTCGCTCTGAAAGTAGGGGAGCAATACTTTTTTCAGAAATATTTCAGAATGTAGTTTTGATGAGGAAAACTCATCGGGGTCTCTCGTAAATAATGCAATGAAGGATAAGTCTACCTTGGCGAGGGAGAAGATCCGGGTGCTGGAGGGCACAGCCAGCTCCTGCTGCAGGTCCTGGGTGTTGGCCCAGGCTTTCTTGAGTGGCAGCTGGGGCACAAAGCCATCCACTGAGGGATGACACATCCTCAAGGCTTTCTGCACACTCTCCTCAAAGGTCCGGCCAATCGCCATCACCTGGAACCAGGGGGAGAGAAACATGTGACGCTCAAGGTTTATGAAAGAGGTGCTGAGTGTGTGCGTCCGGGGATCGGCCCCCACCTCTCCAACGCTCTTCATGGCGCTGCCGATTTCTCGGGACATGCCCTGAAAGCGGTCGAGATCCCAGCGGGGAATCTTGGTGACGATGTAGTCCAGGCTCGGCTCGAAGCAGGCGGTGGTTTTCTCTGATACGGCGTTCTTGATCTGAGGCAGGTGGATGCCCAGAGCCAGCTTCGCAGCAACAAACGCCAAGGGGTACCTATGAAAACCGAAACAAAAGACGGTAACAGCGTGAAAACAAACAACTGTTTTATCTTTCTCAACTACAAACAAATTCTTTCAAGTGGAAATTATTCCTGAAGTTGAAATGAAGGCATTTGAAAAATATACAAAGTCATCTTGAAGTATCAGTAAATCATTTGAGTATGAAAACTTCTTACCTGTGATAATTCACAAAGCATCATTAAACGTTAAAAAACAGAATGAGATTAATTTTTATTATCAATGAAAGAATTTATCAGGCAGGTTCTTTATTACAATATTTTAAATCAAGTTGAAAATTTATGATGGATGTGCATTTAAAGAAAAAGAAAGGCAGTGCCGTGGCCTACTGGAAACATTTCTACACTTTCTAAGCCCTCAGAGCATAATTTCACAGAGCCCTTATATCCTCTCACCCGGTAGCTTTGGACGCCAGAGCCGAGCTTCTGGAGAGACGGGCGTTAACCTCAATGATGCAGTACTCCAGGGAGGACGGGTTCAGGGCGTACTGGATGTTGCACTCTCCCACGATGCCGAGGTGACGCACCACCTTGATGGCAGTCTCCCGGAGCATGTGGTACTCCTCGTTGGACAAGGTCTGACTCGGCGCCACCACGATGGAGTCACCTGTAAAAGAAGGGCGACGGGTTAGATACAGCGGCAAAATGAAAATAAAAATAAATGTGGGGCTTCTCATAATAATTAGCAAGTCTCACAGCTCACTGAGGTGTCTGTTCTAAAACGCTTATCATAAGTGACTCAGTGACGGAGTTTTGTTTTAAAATGATAATTATCTGGACTGCTTTCAGTCTGAGTTCATGACCTGATTATATTTATTTCTCTGGTAATCATAAAGTAAAGCATCAAACGAAGCAGTGAAGCTTCTGGCTAAAGGCCTGCTCATCTAAAATTTGATGTTGTTGAATCAAATTACTTTGTATACATAAATATAAATGCAGAACTTGAAAATTAAAAAGGTGTTTTTTATATATTTAAAAAAAGTATCTTTAACAATAAACTATAAAAGGCGATAGGCTTTTAGGAAACAGTTATTTTAGATGGTAAGACTGGAATCTTAAGTTAGACGATGTTCCTTTAAAAAAATTTAGTTAAAAACGGGCAATGACAAGTTTTTTGAGGCATTATATTATGTTGTCAGTTCGGGTCGCGCACGCACGCACGCACGCGCGCGCACACTCACACACACACACACACACACACACACACACACACACACACACACACACACACACACACACACACACACACACACACACACACACACACACACACACACACACACTACCAGTCAACGCTTGGACATACCTCCCTCAATACCTTTTCTTTATTTTATTGACTAATTACATTGTAGACTCTCACTGAAGGCATCAAAACTCTGAATGGACAAAGATGCAAACAAGTAGTAAACAAAATGTGTGAAATAACTCAAACCATGGTCAGATGACTGGAGGTCAGGTCATCTGGCGCAGCGCTCCATCACTCTCCTTCTGGCTCAAACAGCCCTCACACAGCTACTAAATGTGAACCAGATGGGATGGTACGACGCCGCAGGATGCAGTGGCCGCCATGCTGGATCAGTGTGTCTTCAAATTTAAATAAATCTCCGATAGTGTCACCAGCAAAGCCCCCTACACCATGACCCCTCCTCCTGCAGGCTTCAAGGTGGAACCTTGCATAGAGGAACCATTGGTTCAACTTTTCTGCACTCCACTGGTCCAACATCAATTCCTGGTTTTTCTTGGCCCAAACAAATCTGGACTGACCCTCAATTCTTAAAGCGATACTTCAACATTTTGGCAAATTGGCCCATTAGCGCAATTCCTTAGTCATTTCGAACAGCATACTTACTGTTTTTGTGAGGCTGAGCTGTTGTTTATTCAGAGGTGAGTTGGGGAAGGTTTTCAGGACGGACACAATGGAAGTGGACGGTATTTTTTGTTCCCCCTCCTCAAACTCATCAAAAACAAAATCCAACAACACCAAAACACTTTGGTGGACACGTTATAATCCGCACATTCACTACGCTGTGGAACACCAACAAATAATATTGTAGCGTTACGACACTGAAGCAAATACTGGGAACTACTTTTTCTTTTGAAATCACTACGCCCAGACGCCATGTTTAGTAAGTAGTTCCGTCTTAGCAATTTTCGCATAAACAACTCAATCTCGTAATTTTGCATTAATATTTCACAGCGTAGTGAATGTGCGGATTATAACGTGTCCATCAAAGTGTTTTGGGGTTGTTGGATTTTGTATTTGATGAGTTTGACGAGGGGTAACAAAAATACCGTTCACCTCCATTGTGTCCGTCCTGAAAACCTTTCCCGACTCACCTCTGAATAACCAACAGCTCGCCCTCACAAAAAAAAGTAAGCATGCTGTTTGAAATGACTAAGGAATTGCGCTAAATGGGCCAATTTGCCAAAATGTTGAAGTATCGCTTTAAAGCAACAATGGACTGTTGTTTCTCTTTACTCAGCTGACTGATTCTTGGCTTTAATATGAATTCTACAGTTGTCAAAAAGGGCCGTCAGCTGCAAACCAATCTGGCTTCTGCACAACACAACTGATGATCCCAGCTCCAGTAACAAGGTAAGAAATTCCACAAATAAACCCTGACAAGACACAGCTGTGTAAGAGACGACCTCATGTAGCTCATTCAAAAGGAGGGCGAGGGTTTTCAGTGCCGTCAACAAAGCAAAGACTGGCTACTTTGAGGAATCCCAAATACAAAACATGTTTCCAGTTATTTCATACTCTTTTGTTTATTGCACAATTCCATGTGTTCAAACTTTTGACTGGTAGTGTATATCCTGTTCACCCTGAAAGAGAGACGACACTGCAATACGGGAAATAAACCAACATGAGCATTACCTGTGTGAATTCCCAGAGGATCGAAGTTCTCCATGTTGCAGACGGTGACACAGTTATCGGCCACGTCTCTCACCACCTCATACTCCACCTCCTTCCAGCCCAGCAGTGACTTCTCCACCAGGATCTGACTGGTTATGGCAAGAGCCTAAACCAAGGACAAGATTTCATTAAAACAGAAAATAATGTCTTTACTGTGCCGCATGCCACTCTTTAGGAAAATATTAAATGATAAAATGAGCAGACGTGAATCTTAGTGACAACTAAATGCAATAATCTAAATGCTACATTATCTTTTACATTGAGGCCAAAAACAAATAATGAAGAGTCATGCAACAAAGTTAAGCTCTAAAGACTAAAAAACAATATTTGAATTCCTTATATCAACAGCATTAGCCCACTAAGAGAAAAAAAAATCATTAATAAAAGGTGGTAGTTGCTCTACAGCACAGTATGTAAAACTATCATAACGTGCTGTGCCCTGTGAAGCAATGCTTACAAAAATGACTGACTTTTTCTCTTCTCCTGAACATGTTTGTAAAGATATAATTATCTGTAGAATCTGTGCAGCCTGCTTACTTAAAAGAATCAAAGACACATGTGAGGTGAGCACACTTCAAAACACAGTGGATTCAATAACGCATTCAACAAGTCTCCATGAGGTGAAATTATTGGTCAAACTTGCACAAAACATTGTTCAATTTGCAATTACAGAGTACATCCTGCATACTAGCAATGTGAGAGTTGGGGATTGCCTCAAACCCTATGCTACATAAGTGGGTTATTTTTCTTCATGTCTGTTTTATTATAGTTTTAGGTTGCTAATCATAACAATATTCAAAAGGTAGTCTGTTAAAGATTAAAATCTATTTGCATTTTTACAGTTTGAGACAAACTTTACAAGCAAAAGCAGGTGCTTACAGCTTCTCTACATGTTATTCACAAGATTTTAGAAAATAACACAAAGTGAAAACACTTTTTTTTTTTTGCTGTGAGAAACTATCTGTTGAAATAAATTAAATATGATGACCTGTTACAAGGACGGTTCATAGTGCTTCAAGTGAGGTAGACCGAAATAAACATGGTCCTGTTCTTCATACGAGACAAGGACAGACTCGGTGAAAAGGACACTTACATTTTTGTGTGGTACTTTGGTAAAAGTCTAGACAAAGCATGACTAAACTATGTCTCTGCCCTGACCTTCATGCATACCAGGTGAACAGCTGCTTAACAGAGCTGGCAGAAAAAAAACCCCATTCAGAATGAAAACATTCAAAAAACCTTGGAAAAAAAGCAGTAAAATATACGACATGGCATAAAAATATGCACCGATATAAAGCGGGCTGGCACAGACAGTTCATTTTGCAGCCTGTGATCACAGATTAGAGCCAATTGAGCTGTCAGACATAATGTCGGAAAAGAGGCAGGCACAAAAGACTGTTGCTTAGCAACAGCAAACTTCCTTTCTCGGATAAAGAGCAAAAAAAAAAAAAAAACATCTAAACAATTTCAAAGGTTTTCATGTGGGTGCAGGTTGGTGTTGATAGGTGACGACATAACATGAAAAAAGTTTCTAACGCTGCAATTAGCAGCATTTTGTTCAAAATTAAATGACTAAATATTTGCTCCCACAGTGAAACAAATAAAATTCATTCTGACCTTTGAAGCAGTCTCCTCCAGCTTTTCTTTGTTCGCGCACAGACCGGAGCCCAAGCCTCCCAGAGCGTACGCTGAGCGCAACATCACCGGGTAGCCGATCTTCTCTGCCGCTTTTAGGGCGTCGGACACCTACAGGAAGCATCAACATGAGAGAAAAACAAACCGCTTTATAGTAGACCTTCGAAAGAACCAATATATTGTGGATCAAATGTAGTCAAGATATCAACAGGCATAATACACATCACAGAAAATTAACTGAACTGCAAGAAATTCTATTTTTCTGTATACTGTGCATTGATTCCATCATTTCTGGCAAATTAAACTGAACATTTTCACCAGATTGTGTAGACAACAGACTGTATTTGACTTCCACGATGTTCGATCTTACCTGGTGGCAACAGGCCAGATGTCAGAAGCACAAAAGCAAGAAATTCAATGGAAAACGGCTAAAAACAACAAAGTAAACAAACTGCTTTGCTTCTGAAAGGCTGCAGGTGGGAATTGCGAAATAACAAGAGATAGAAAAAGGAAAAAAATAAATAAATAAAAGCGCTTTGTAATCTGGTTAAAAATGGGTCCAAGCAGAGAAAGCACAGTCACACTGAGGCAAACTGAGATCGCAGCACTCAACAACAACAATGCATGATAAACTAATGCCGTGCAGCCCTACTGGAATCCTTACCGACTCCACAGCAATACTGGGAGCAATCTTCTCATTGATTTCCAGAAGCTTGTCAGCAAAGATTTGCCTGTCCTCTGTGGCCATGATGGACTCCACCGACGTTCCCAGGACTTTCACTCCATACTTCTCCAAGACGCCACGCTTATACAATTCCACTCCTGAAGACAAGTACGAGCACAAGCTGAACCATTGTTGTCAATTATGGATCTTCTAGTAATAATACATATTACATGTATTATGTAGGTGTATAGGCTTTTTCTGTGATAAATTATTGACTGTGTTTATGATGGAGTGGCATTGTTTTCCCTTTAGAAAACTAAAACACACCACTCACCACAGTTGAGTGCAGTCTGGCCACCCATAGAGAGCAGGATGCCGTCTGGACGCTCGGCCTTGATGACTTCAGTCACAAACTCTGGCGTCACTGGCAGGAAGTAGACTGAGTCGGCCTGCTTGGAGCCGACCTCATTGGTCTGCACCGAGGCTATATTTGGATTCATGAGGACGGTCTTCAGGTTTTCTTCCTGTGACGTTCGAGGTAATCGAACAGGAAACACGCACGATGATTCATCAGCGGCACTTTTATGTCTGGTCTACTGACAATGAGGCCGGAAGACATTTCACAAGAGAAGCACTGATGTTGAAGTTTATTCTTTATACATTTGCTGCCCCTGAAGATGTGTTGTCAGGATATTTTGTGTTTAAAAGGCCTGAACTTACTTCTGAAAACCTTTCAAGTAAAACAACTTTTAACAAAACCCAATGCTCATAAGGGTAAACCTCCATTAAATTAAGTTCTGGTTACCTAATAAACGGAGCACGATAGCAGGATAAATGACACATTTAAAAGCCCATTAGCAAAAAATGTGGAAAAATTAGGTCATTAAAAGTGATCAGACCATACAGTGATGTTCGTCGTCTTTCTAAACTCTTGCTTCGTCCTCATGTGGGTTAAAAAGTCCTTTGAGTCATTGGGTATAAATCATACTGGTCCATCTTCGTTCACAGCCAAATAACCTCTAAACAGTCTTCTCAGAATGTTCTTACCTTCATGGCTTTGACAGCCTGAGATCCAGAGTAGTCAAATTCTCCAGCCTGCCCAATAGACAGACCCCCAGAGCCCAGAACCAGAACCTTTGACACCTGCAGAGACACAGAGAGAGGACCAATGAGCCGGCGTTGACATTAAAAAAAAAAAGTATTGGAAAAACGGACAAAAACTCTAACAACTTCAGATAGTTTTCTTGGATGACGTGTGTGAAGAAGATCAGTGCCTACAGCACATATTCTTAACTCTTTACATGTTCTGTCCACATTTTCCTAGAAAGATCAGCAATGCAAAGCAAACTGACTTCCCTGTGAAAAAGCAGACGTCTGTGCAGAATCTGTCTGTATGGTAGTAGAACCTACACCAGGTGGTGTCTTGCAAGCAAACAAATAACTAAAAATTATACAAAAAAATAGTACTCATAGTAAGAGTGACAACCTAACATATTATATTAGGAATGAGCCTGACGGATCTGTTTGACGTACTGTACCTGGGCTCTTGGAGGAAGGTTGGGTTTAGCAGGCATCACTGACACGATGTTTGCATCCTTCCCTTTCTTGATCAGAGACATGAAAGCATCAAAGAAGAACTGGAAAAAAAGAAAAAAGAAGATTCCTCGTTTAACCAGAAGTCTTGCCCTTGAAATGATTTCATTACATGTCTTTAGATGAAAAATCATCTAAAGACACACAATCAACCTTTTTCTGGGATCATTCTAAAACACTTCAACATTTCAAATGGGGGTAATGTAAACGTGAGACTACTGCTTCTCAGATTTGATAGGCGCGTATTAAAATATGCATATCTTCAGCCATGGATAAGTTTTTTTAAAAGTATAATTACACAAACTTGCGCATACACTAGGCCTGCACAATATATCGTTTGAACATCGCCATCGCAATGTGCGCATGTGCAATAGTCACATCGCAGGATGTGCAATATTTTTATTATTATTATTTTTAACCTTTGTTTTGCTTCGGAAAAGCAGCAAGCTGCTCCATGCTCCGCACAGCCGCTCTCTCCCTCCCTCCTGCTCAGTACTCGCCGCCCCCCTCCCTCCACCACAGCAGGGGGGGGGGTTCGGGCTACACTCTGAACACAGGCGACATGCAGGAGGAAGCGACTGAGGATTTAGTCCCCAAAAGAAGGCCAACATGTGAAATTTGGATATATTTCGCTATAAAAAAAAGACGATACGGAACAAAAAAACGTTCTCTGCCGACAGTGCCTCGTCGTGGTTTCCTCAACACGATTTAATACGTCAAACCTGTTGGACCATTTGAAACGCCATCACAAGCTCCTGTAGTTCCAGTGCAAAAGCAAAGACCCCAGGTGAAACTTCATCTTCTCAAAAAACAATTACAGAAGCCTTTGCCGGTATAACACCGTATGATAGGAACTCCAAACAGCATCGACAAATCATGGATGCAATAACTTTTTAGCTAGCGAAAGACATGGTGCCATTGAACACCGTGGATCGTTAAAGAGGGGTTTTAAAAAATGATCCGCATGCTCGACAAGCGGTATGAAACACCACGTATTTCTCTCAAGTGGCCATCTCCCCAAATAGAGCTATTCAGGTCATCTGGGAAAAATTCTTCTATTTTTAATATTGCAATATATATCGCAATATATCGCAAGCCCCCAAAAAATCGCAATGTCAGTTTTTTCCAATATCGTGCAGCCCTAGCATACACCTTAAAATCTACTGTACACAGATATAGTGGAACAAGTTAATACAGAGTCACAAGACAGCTTTGGCTTTTTTGTTTGTACATTTCAGTGTTGTTGAGTTTTTTTTTCACTTTTAACTCAATAATAATCATGACAACTTCCACTTTCATGGCTGACAAATGTTTTTAGTATTGCTCAAAATGATATTTCATCCAACATAAGGCGGTTTTCTTTTTTTACCACCTTGGGAAGCACAAAGGACATTAGGATATATGTAATCTTGCTTTTCTGAGCTGTTTCAAGCAAAACATTTTCATGCTTTTTCTCTTAATGTTCAATCAGTCTTTTTAGTGCGTAGTAAAGTGCTACTATTATTTATTTTGTTGATCATTTCATATTGAGAGGAGAAACATAAGGCAAACTGAATAGCTGTCTGTGAAACTGAATACAAAAGCATGCATTTAATATATTTTACTTTCAAATATCTTCTATATTTAGGGAATAACTGTAACTAACAGATTGGACTGGTCCTATAGTCAGTCAGTGCATTCTTCCTTTTGCTGCATGTTGCAAAAGCAGGATTTATTGGGTGTACTCTGGTATGGAAGTACTTTAAGCTGTGCCATCAACGTCTTTAATTACCTCTGTGTCAGTGGGGCCGCCCTTCGCCTCTGGGTGGAACTGGGCCGTGAACACGGGCTTAGTGTTGTGCATGATGCCCTGCAGACGATGCAAAGTTTAATATAAGAAAACCTCAAGATATTGTTAACAAGTGAGTCTCTCCAAAATGTTATGTACAAACAAATATCAGCACTCTCCATCCATAAAATGATCCGCTTGACTGCAGCTACAGCGCTGCTGTTAGTACAAAACCTGCAAATCTAAATGTCATGCTTGTGAACTATTTTTAAAAGCAGTGAAACGCAGCTGAATGTCAAATCGCACTGCGTTAAGTAATTGCTCATCTTCATCTACCTCCAGCACGGAGTGACCAAGCTTCAGCATTCTCAAACACAGTGCTATCACAGAAAAACATGAAGGTGAAATGTACACCAAACACAGAAAGAGATCAACCTCGTTGGTTTCATCATTGGCGTTGACAAAGAGCGGGCTCCACCCCGGAGGCAGGGATCCGCTGTCTATGCCGTACCCGTGGTTCTGTGCAGTAATGAAGGCCTGGCCTGTCATTATGTTCAGCACCGGCTGGTTCTGGCCTCTAGGGAAACACATTCATGCATGAAACACAGGATGAAACAGATGCATATTGCATTCACATGGGAAAAAAAACAAACTATTTTTCTGAATTACCAAGATATATTTTCTGGATTTTCTAGATTATAAGGAAACCTAAAATTGTTTAAAAAGCTGTGTTTTTCCTCCAGTAAAAAGAAAGTGTTTACTGATTCTCTCCTGCCATCACCATGGCAACACTTCTGACAGTGACTTATGATTTTAAATCTGGGATTGTTAATAAACTCAATCCAAATTCCAAATATAAACAACATGATGCCCCAATAAAATCAGCAGGGGAAACTTCCTCGTCTCATAATTCAGAAAAATAAGTTTGTTTTTTCTTATTAAACACGGATGACAAACGCTTCAGTGTTTTCTGTTCTGTTTTTTTCTTTTTTTGGTATGACTGTTACATTATATCAGCGTGTGACGCATACAGTGTTTTTAAAAGAAGGTCAGTGGAAAAGCATAACTGGAAGATGCAGGAGACAAAGCTGTCACACAAACCACTTTGTACTTGTATCTTCCTGATCAAACTCTGAACAAGGACAATGTGCTTTAATGTCAGTTTTACTAGATATGCCAAAAAAGAAACAGAAGAAATTTGACTGAGGAAACAAATCCATCTTCAATATTGCCAGACCAGCATCGACCATCCCACTGAACTGCTGGTGATTCAAACAGAACTACAGCATCCGATCCCTTCAATTCAAACGATTCAACCAGATTGACAAAAACTGACCACATAATCTCAGCTAATGTTTTTTGTCTCATGATTACACGAAGCCCTTTTGGTAAACCTTCACATCTAGTCTGGAACTACTGTAACTGTAACAGTCATGATTTTGTTCTAAAGTCTATTTTAAATATTGACAGATATTAAAAAAAGAAAGAATCACAGCCGTGACAGGATGCTGTCTCCCTGCTGCTTCACCTCCTATGAGGCACTTTGGCGATGGCTGTGAGACGCCTGCCCCGCACCCTGAAAGCCACTGAGAGAAATCCTTAAAGGGCTCACCTGTTGCCCATAGGCAGCTTGTATGACTTTGCTCCAGCAGCCAGAGCAGTGATCTGGTTCCCCATACAGATCCCGAAAACAGGCTCGGGACGATCACTCTGCAGCACCTTCAAAGATCAAGTATGACGATTGGATGGTCAACGTTTAAATATTCTATCCGTGTCACAAAAAAATCTATAGTTTAACTTTTAAATTTAAATAACAAACAGTGATCATGAATTCCATGTTGTGCGATCAGGTCTCGTGTTATCTGGGTGAGATTTATCCTCTTCTGCAGCCTCTCCTGTCTGAACCGCAACACTTCCTACCTTGCGGACGTTCTGGATGAGTGTCTCAGCCAGAGCTGGATCTCCGGGTCCATTAGACAAGAAAAGCCCATCATACTCCAGACTCAGCAAGTCCTGGTCCCAAGGCACCAGGTGGACCTCTGCTCCTCGCTGTAACCATTCACATCAACACACACACTCGTCTTACAGCATCGCTCAGTTGCAGTCATACAGCTGAACTGTCGCTACAGCGGCTGAATGTCTGCAAAGCAATACTTTGTTAAAGTAAAATGACATAAAATGAAGAGATTTCTTTCATTCTGGTGTTTAAAAAAAAAGGGGGAAAACTGTACAGCCACATGTAAAAACAAAAAAAAAAAATTAAAAAGGATTTGTCTCCATTTAACAAAATTCATAGGTAACAGATCATGTTTGTCGAGCTGTCAGCTGTGGATCTCTGTGAGGCACAACAGGCACAACCTGTTCTCCCAAACCTCCGTCATTCATTCCCTGCAGCTGTGTCCTAATGAAGAACTCGGTGTAACCGTGCTAAAACCTGCACAGCTCGCTGTGCGTGCTCACGAGCATGTCGGTGGGAGTTAAAAGGTCTTCAGATGATCCGAAATTCATCATTAAATTGTGAAGAAAACATATCTGCACATAGTATGGATTTCCAATGAACACCAGCAGCACACTGACTCCCTGAGCTTAAGGAGTAATTGCTGGCTGTTAAGTCTCTTAGAATGACATTTTTTTCTCACAGGTAGCTTTCAGAACCAGTTATGTCAGAGTAGATGTAACTTTTGACTAAGTTTCACATGTTTGACTCATGAAAGAGGCATGTCAGAAAAGACAAACAAGCTAAATTACCTGTAACGAACTGACAGGACCAGGGTATTTTAGATAAGTATGATCCGGAAAGTCTGCAAACTAAATTCTAGACAACTTGCTATGAAGGAATTGTACATTAAAGTTAAAAAAACAGATCCTCAACTGTGCACAGAACTATATTTTAACAATGTTAATTTACCTAAAACTAGGTGAAGAGAGAGAAACATTACTACCATCTAATATGAAAACAAACATTACATATGCTTTGTGTTTCTATTCAAGTAAACTACATGTGCTACTTTGCATTATTTATAAGAATAAAGTGTATGAACTTTGTATCAAAGTAATGTAAAAGGCTTTTGTTGATGCCAGACTTCCTCATGAATTTCACTTTTAATTACATTAATACTGTCCCTGAATGAAAATGTTCAGTTAATTCATTTCCTCTCACATCGTTATTTCTCATGAAAATTCACATGAAACACGATAAACAGACCCTCAACCCTAAATATACACAGAAATCAACAGCAAACCAGTAATCGTGAAGAATGTTGACTTTTCCTGGGTCGAGAAGGTCATCTGAGGCTCAGTCATGCAAACAGAAACACTCACTGAGCGACCTGCCCTGGTGAACACTCAGTAACAGTAATGTTTCCACCACTGGGTGCGTCTAAACTCACCTTCACCAGCAGACGAATGATGTTATGTTTAATGCCACAATCCACGGCCACCACCTTCACCGGGTTGCCTTTCCCAAAAACTTTGATTTCCTGGCATAAGAAGGGACACAACACAGAGGTTGGCGCTCACAGATATCATCTCCAGACCAAATATAAATTAAATATAAATGCCTGGGAGCTATTACCTTGGTTGAAACCTCGGCTACCAGGTTTCTCTGGTTGGGGTCAGATATCTCAACAGGCTGGCCGTCAAATTCAATCTTTCCCAAAACTGTACCCTGAGGAAGAAGCAAAACACATTAATAAGTGATCAATCATTCCATTTATCAAAGGCAATTTTTCTCCGCAGTACCTTATCTCTGATGATTTTGGTCAGCATTCTGGTGTCAACTCCAAACAGCGCAGGGACCTGGAACGAAAAATGAAATGGAGAATTTCTAGAAAAACTCTTTCCAGCATTATTTTTTTTACAAGTAAAGAGACCAGACCTTTTCTTCTTGCAGCCATTCACCCAAAGACTTGACAGAGTTCCAGTGGCTGTATTCATGGCTGTAGTCCTGCACCAAAAGACCAGACACCTGGAGGTAGCAAAGCACAAAATAAGTCTCGAAAAAGGGTCAAACTGAGGAGCACTTGAGGGGTTTTACAAAATCTACTGTGCTCCAGACGAGTTAAGAGCTGCCACAGATCCTGAAGGGTGTGTTAGCATGGCAGCTGGAAGCAAGAGCAACTGAGAAGAAAGACGAATCATGCACAGCCTTGTGTGCAACACACTAAAATTGACCACTGTCAATGTTGTTTGACATCTTACAAAATCCTGAATATCTAAGTGCGCTGACTCTAATTTGAATAAAGCAGCTAATGCATGTTAGATAGCCCAACTTCAGTAAGTTTCTGCTATTTTTATGTTTCCTCTGGCTGTTTTACAATAATGCTACTTTTTCCCCAAATCAGACAAATACAAGAGCACAAGCGACATCCTGCAAATAACCAGAAGCTGCAGACAGTTCGTGGCTTGGTTGGTACAGCGAGACGTCTTTCAGTCGCAGGGGTTTCAGGGTCGATCCCTCATCTCCCCCTGTCCATGTGTCTGTGTCCTTGAGCAAAATACCGAATGTGACGGGAACAGTGCAAAGCACTTTGGGGACCGTCGAAGCGGTGGAAAGAGCTGTATAAGTGAAATCCATTTACCATTAAGTTTTACTTGACGCTGGAGCCTAAATGCCTCCTTTCACGTGAAGCCTTCACACCAAGACATCTCGATACAAGAATATCAGATCTTACTCCTATTGTAAAAGCTACAATAACCGGGCACAAATTAAGCAACGCTGAGAAATATTTAAAGCATGTAGTCTGCCCCCACAAACATTTAGGAATAAGTAACAGAAAAAAAAGGTTAATTTTCCAGAAAATGTGATGAAACTACATCAAACACCCAGTGTACATTTTATAGCATTGCAAATTCATAAACTGTGGTTTCTTCACATATTTTAGATAATTTAGATTTGATATGTTAAAGTAAATTTGTAACAGCAGTTTTTAATCTACGGAGTGACTTAACAGTTCAGAGTGTCCAACTAAACTGAAACAACTTGATCCAGTCTCAGTTGTTTTTTTTTTTTTGGTTTGTTTCTTCTTCAACCAGTTCGTGAGTATTTACATTCACCTAAAATCAGACTTGGTCAAATCCAGGTCATATGGAAGGAAGCCAACTTCAGACAGCAACACTCTGAACTCTGACCGAGGATACTGGGAAAAAAACCCCGACAACTACGTAATGGCAAAGCAAACATTACTGTAAAAACGACTGACTACGTAACCAGCACGCTACAAACGGCCTTTTCTGGCTTTATAAGCAGCCACTGAATCACATTCACACAAACAAGCAAGTAACGGGACCCATGTGGAAATGAGAAAGACACAGAGACGTTCTGTGGTCGTGCCAACAAAAACAGAAACGCTGCGATCTGTTCTAGTGATCACAACAGGTCACACCGATTGGGTTGACACACTCCACTGCCTGATGGGTCATTAGAGATACGCAATGTGTCCCTGCCCTGGGCTGAAAAAGTGCTGCGTGGTTCAGTCCCGGCTACTTTATTTAATACCAGAGAGCCACAGATGTACAAGTTGTTATATCCTGCATGCGCACGCACACACACACACACACACACACACACACACACACACACACACACACACACACACACACACACACACACACACACACACACACACACACACACACACACAAACACTCACTCCAAGAGTGGAAATTAGTTGGAATGAACACGAAGTACATTTAACCAGAATAACAGATTCCACTTCAAAAGATGATTGGTTATCTACCTAATGTTTTAGTCCACTCGGTTTAAAAAAATTGAATTGAAAAAAAAATTACAGCAAATATTCAAGAAGTTTGACAAAAGCACAACTTAGAAAACAGCTGATTTGTGAACACATCTTATTTTAATTCCGTTTTTCATTCTTCTCGATTGTGGCTCTTGAATTCATGTCGTAGCTTTTGAGAAATACGTTGCGCTCTTCGTATACACGTACATTTCAGCTTTTGTGTTGATGTGTGTTTTGCATGTGTTGTTTGGGCTTCTGCATTGCGGCAGCCACCAGAAATTTGTGTTGTTGAACTCAATAAATATTCTGGGCTGATCGCTCAGGCCAAAGCAGAGGCAAAAAGCAAAAAAAAAAAAAAAAAAACAATAAATAATACTGATTTATAAACACAAACACACAGTACGACCGAGGTCTCCTAAATGCCCGGCAGCATTGAGCCACGGATGAATTTCTTGCCTGGATGCGCTCTGACTCCACATGCTTCCTCAGACCCAGCTCGTCCAGCTCCTGGGTGTTGGGGACTCCATAGTTCCCTACAATTGGGTAAGTAAGTGTCAGGATCTGACCTCTGTAGCTGGGATCAGTCAGCGCCTCAGGATACCTGAAGAAAGAGCACAGCAGGACACGCATGACTGGGCATCCATGCAAACCTGAACCTTGTTCTCTGTAGAAAATATAATTAAAAAAATTAAAAAATAACAATAAATATGCTTAGAGTGTGAGCTTGCAAGTGGATACACAATCTATTTTACATTTCTTTTTTCAATCTGAGATGCATTTGACCAAGTGTACCGAGTTCAACTTCAGTCAGCATGTCTCTTTCTTACCCCACCAGGCCAGTATTGAAGACCAGCTCTCCAGCTGCTGAGGTATTGTGCCCGAAGGAAAAGCCTTTCATCCTGGTGCCATCCTCCAGGACGAGGTGGGCTGTCTGGGCCTGGGAGTTAAGAAAATAGATAGATGGTCTTTTTTAATATATATGGAGTTAAGAAAGGGGAAAAAAAAACACACCAAAAACTTTCAAATATTCATGTTGTAGATTTTGAATTTAGAGGTGATAGCAGCCAGTGAGCCTCTGGGATTTGGTGCTGAAACTGCAGGTCACTGTGAATTGTGCCGTGAATGCTGAGACAGACAAATCTGTTCTTCTGCTCTGTGTGTGTGTGTCTGTGTGAGTGTGAATGTGAGTGAGAGAGAGGGGATGTGCCTGCAAGTGTGAGAGAGAGACAGCCAGATACAAAAATGATTTATGTGCATAAAAAGGTTGGCATGACCTGCTGACCTCAAATAAGGGGCCATCACATAACCAGTGACCTATATTACACTTCAGTTCCCCTCACAGAGGAAACTTCTCTTCAGATACAAGAATAAGAAATGAATGAAAATCAACAAATCAAGTATAAAGCACATAAAGCTCTGACTGTACTTTTATACTAAAAGGTTAAAAATGATTGGCTGCAGGTAGTGAGGATTCTTCAACAATAATTAGCAAGCTTTCATGGATCTGAATGCAATGAAAGAAAGTGGCAGTGTATTTTTTCCCCCTTTAAACTACCATCAGGGCGGATCTTAAATATGATGCAATTCTTGATGCGATTTACACGAGTTCTACCAACAGCTGCAAAGCACAGCTGTCTAGAACCCCACCAGCAGCAGCTTGTTCTGCAAAAAGTCGAGAGTTGTATGGGTTCATGTAAAGTGGGGTTAGTTTGGGGTCGGGCAGGCCCTTGACTCAACTCACACTGTATAACACTGATACTACAGAATGCACTGAAAACTCCTGGACTTCACATTTGTTCACATGAAGCCACGTGTTCTTCTGTCAATACTTGTAGTTTTTCTCGTGCTGCTACCTGCCCCGCGCTGCAGGCTTGAACCTGTTCCAAACCGACTTAAACCTAGACCACTGACAGCACTTTAAACTCTGCACTCGTGTTCATTAGTTTGTTTGTGTGCGTTTGTTTCCTTTTATTCACACCTTTTACCAGAGCTGCACGTGCGCTTCCCCGGTTATAAACTTCCAGTGAAGTTTGTCATGAGCGCACCGCCTCGTGCGCAGGACTTTCAGGGAACTTTTCTTTACTTCCAAAAAAAAAAAAAAAACCTCGTGTACTCGTGTCGGCTCCTTACCTTGGCACTGAAAAGTTGTGCGGTTTGAAGCCTGGAGCAGGCTGACGCGCGCGCCACTCTCCTGCCGACCACACATCCTCGTCTGAGAGATTTCACCACGCTGCACGCCAGGAGGATTCTTGTCATATTAGCCGGAGCGGGTTGTCTTTTTTCCTTCGGAAGTTAGTGCAGATGTCTGGAGCCCTGACTCCCTGCGTGGCCGCACTGAAGTTGCACGCCTGGGGACGCGGATGGGGATTGGCCGCCGGGGTGCGGCTCGTGACAGGACAGGAAGCGCACCGCGCTCCCATTGGTCTTCAGGAAAACGCCTTCGTGTCTGTCAAATGGGATGACTTGAAGCCACGAAAACTGCACAAAACTTCCCTGCAGGCCTAAAAACTGCTTTAAATGAGGTATTTTTAGTTTCTTGACTCCACAAAAGACTGACCGTGGATAGTTTTATGTGATATTTTTGGCTCTAAAACTATAAATGTGCCTTTCCTCAAGTTAAAACTCTCCTTCACTGTTTCCTACACATTCCAGTACAAAGAGTAATTAGGTACACATTCTGCACTGTGCAGCTTGGAAAAGCAACCAAAGGAAAATGTACATCCATTGGGAATAGATGTACCTGCTTGTGGCAGACTTGTGCATAGTGCTTTCCGTGCAGCCGACTCTTTACAGCCTTTTCTTTGAAGCCAATTGCCTGCAAAAAGGGAAGGCAAACTGACCATAGAGAGGCTGCATGGCGGTGGGATTAGAGCCGTGTGTGTATTTGCTGATCACTGCAAGACCAGTCCTCTGTGGAGAAGGCTGTCTGACTGCCACTCTGCTGCGTTCAGCAGTCTGAACAAAGTGGCTGTGAGCATTAGGACCTGTATAGATCAGGAAATGCCTTCACACTCCAGGAATTGGATTTAGAACAATGGACTACGCTCTTCAGAAAAAAATATGGTGCTGGGTTCAAGTTTTTATCCTAAAAAAATGAACTTTAACTAGTTTTTTTAATGACATCATCTCACAATAGACACTGTGTACGCACACAACACAAATACACCAAAAGATAACTGTCTGATTTTCTTATGCTGTGGTTCTGCATGCACTGCTTCAAAGCCCCCCCCCCCCCCATGTTGGGCACAGATTGCTTCCCTCTGTCTGAATGCTGTGGCTGCTGCTCCTGCAGCTCAGTGGAACACTGGTGACCTCCAGTGGCAATTGATGCTCAAGCGCTTCAGAGGGATTTTGAGTCAGTAAACAGAGTTGTGGTGGCACACTGTCTGAGCATATCTAAATATAAACAGTATGAGCGAGAGGAAGACCTGAAAGCCCTCTCGTATCACTTGGCTGCCACTGGATAGTAAAAAGCTGTAACAGCTTCACACTTGACATGACACCTACATTTATGTCCACATATTCTGTGTGCTTGTGTAGGAAGTGATGCATTAAAGTCCACGCTTTATTTATACTGCCATTTTTAACGTGTTGTTTGTTACTAAGCATTATTAATAGGGTGACCGTGTTGATAATGCGGTCAAATTGAATACACAGAAGGTTAATTTAAAAGCATAGTAGTTCAAGAAAATATATATTTTTATCCCCAAAACTTTTACATGAGCATCCCAGTACAGAAGAATCCAGCTGTGAGAGCAGCTCCTGTTCAGATGAAGCTGTTTTAGTTGCATATAGATGTAGTTTTTCATCCTCTCACCTCACAGTATACGGACATCTTGGTTAGATTGTAGACTACAGGCCTTTCTGTTTCTTTCTATTGCATGTTCTCCCCTGTACATGCATGTGTTGTCAGCTCATATTCTGACTGTCTCCCACAATTCAAAGTCATGCATTTGACTCACCCATGACTTCAGGTGAACTGGCAAGGATGTCTGGGATATCCTCTGCCTTTTCCTCATCGTCAGCTGGAATCAGCATCAGCTTAGTTCCACCCTAAATGAAATAAAACAGAAGATGGATGAACGGAATGAAGTGATAGTTTTCATAGTAGCTCTGCTGTTAAAGCCTGTTTTTGATTTTTTTTTTCAGCTTAATAATAAAATTTAATGTATCACCACTTAAAGAAAATCAAGATTCCAATATTCATTCAAGAAAAGCCTTTGTTAAAAGGATAGTCAAGGTCTACTTACCCACCTGTTCCAGAAGAGACACCAACCCCATTGTCTTTCTTTGTGAAGTCTGAACTTGTCACTTTAACATTTCCTTGTTGCTCTGCTCAGTCTGGATAATTCAGGTTGTTTAACTAATTAAACTCTGATTCAAAGTCATTTACTGTAGCTCTGGGATCTGTCAAAACGCACGCCGCAGCAGCCGTTGACTGTCGCCCTGACGCCTCACATCCCTTTACAGTGATGAATCATTTCATTTCAGGAAGTAATTGAAAATAGCTGCCAAACAACACATCCTTAAGCCGGGGAATTATTATTGGAATCGCATAGGCAAAGTATATATATGGGTATTTTTAGACAGCGAGAACATAAAGCCAGTTTTACTGGGCAGTAATTCCCTGTAGCTGTCACCTTAGAACATAAAGTGTTATTTCCTGTTGTGAAAAAGCAGATTGCTTATAAGAGTCCCAATTATCACAGAATGGCAGGACGATATATAAAGGAAAGTTTAAAAAAAACTAGTGGGGTGAAGACACATCTACACTGCATCCTCTGCTGTGTGTAACTCAGGGTTTTGGCACTAAAATGAGATCAGAAGAGATATTTTCTGTTATATACATCACTCTATGCTCTCATGTTATGCCTGTACACTATGTCCAATTCAACAAAATGCAATTTATAGCAGTGAATAACATGTAAAAGTTTCTTCATCGTGATCTTCTAAATGTTTCTATTTACAGTTATGGCCTCAGAACGAAGCCTCGGCTATTTCCTGCCAATAACGTCTGAATCAAATACACTGGAAAATCGCTGCGTGACAAGCCTGTGCAATGTACAGTGAGGGCCTTTTATTACTGAGAGGTCCGTCATTAGATGCTTTCTAAATTCCTCCTCTGATTGGCTGGCGTTGGGCCTAATGGGCTCCACTGTCTGTCCTCGTGGAGGGATCCCACATTGTCTGCGGTTTCAAGTGTGAGTCTCAGATGGTCACCGAGCTTAAGAGAGGACGCAAATAGACGGGCAGGCTCCCTCGTCGCTCCCTTTGTCAGCTTTCCAAGCAAAGCCTCGACCCTGAGATGACAGAAATAATAGGAGGTGTGCCTTGCAGCACTTCATGTACGGCATTTTGACTTGAAACAAAAAGATATGACCAGAAAAGTAGATTTTCCATTATTTGATGGAACTACTGTGATACAGTGTTGAAGAATTAACTTTAAACTACTGACAATGCTACGGAAAAATTCCTTCTTCAATTTCAAATGCCAACATTTTTTTCAGCTTTACATATAGAGCTGGTTGCAAACCCATCAATATCTTGTTCTTCAACGCAGTTAGAAATCTTCTGTTTGTCAGTCATCCCATTGTAATAATTACACAATGTCAAAGGGAAGTGAAGGACATGATGAGTCTAGTGCTACACTCCCTGCTCCAATTACTTTCAGATTTGTGTTTTATTGCCAATTTATACTGCAGCGACTTGTTCTATACAATGGCTGACATTAAGTAGAACCTATTATGATTGTTGAGGCATGTAGGTTAGCCAACAGCATCACAGATGGTGTCCCCTGGTTTTTAGTAAAGAGACATTTCACCACTTCATACCCTCACATCACACTGAAAGAAATCAATGTCAGTGCTAAATGTTGAGTATAAATGTAACGTTTCTTTCACTGGTTATCCATCCATCTATCTCCTTCACTCACCTCATGATCACAGTACTGGAGCCGATTCTGGCTGATCATGTATGAATGCAGAGTACACCCAGGACTGGTCACCAGCCAGACACCAGATAACCTCACATCCACACCTATGTTTAACTAAGACCACACCTATATAGAACGAGCACATCTATGTATAAAAACGATCAAATAAGATATGTATAACTAAGGCTCATCAGTAAACCTCACCCTCACCCCCTCCAGAGTTTTTATTTGTTTTGATATTACTGTATTTAATCCCTTTTGGAAAATTCCATCATCAAATTGGGTCAAATTGACCCATCGCTAGGCAGCCACACAGCGTGGCACTTGATGGTCTTGCTCAGAGAGCCACAGTACACGATTTTGGATGGTGGGTACCCAGACACACGATGAGAACATGCAAACTCGCCTCAGCCAGTATTTGAATCCAGACCACCAACTACTGCATAGTCTCACCTGTTTAGGTTGGCTGCACCTCATAGTAAAATAAAAAGACTCGACTGGCTCACTGGCAGGTTAGCTCAGGGATCAGTGTGAGCTGTCTAAGCCATTATACAACAGTCAACATGATTCACAAGACATATGGTCAAGCCCAGCTGGGCTGCTTTAATTTGCTTTGGGATTCCGACACAATTTGTCACAGAAAAGTTGGCTGTTGGACGTCAATGTTTTTCATTTCCAAATGTAGAGAACAGTAACTTTACTTAGGGTGAAGAGGCTGTGTCTGTGTCCGGATGCTTCTGTGGCCTGTGTCATTACAGCCATATATGACATGCTGACATAGTTTTTACCATGGTGGAATCACATGTATAACAACTGAATCATGCAGAGTGAGGACTGAGGTGTTGCTGCTCACTTCTCATTATAGATCAATTGGAAATGATCAGAGATTTTGGTGCATGCTGAAATGATAGCAACATGCAGTTGAAACAGATCTGTTGGCTGCACATTCTTCCTGTGGATTGGCCCATTTCAGTGAGTAAAAATGTCAGAGTGAGGCTTTACAAAGATATTCTTATTAAAGGAATGACGTAGTCAGCCTTCGGTGTGACTCCGGGAAGCGGATACCCCTTTCTCTTCAAAGTCCAGCGGGTTGTGCCATTTAGACACGGGACACAAGTTGAGGCTTGTTGATGACCCTGCTGGCCACCTCTGATGAGGGTGTCTGGTGTTTTACTTCGATTCACCGGTCTTATCGGTGTCTCCACAAAATGTCTACCCTCCCTCTGTGTCTGATTGAGTTGATTTGTTTCACCTGTTTCTCCTCATTTTCCAGTGCATATAAAGCCCTTTGTCCTCCTGTGCTCGATCTGCTTTTGGGTTCACCTCGGCACCAAAGGACAGCTTACCATCACGCCATGTGTTTCACGATTCGTCGGAAAGCCATTATGACCTTGACCTTTGACCTCCAGTCATCAAAACCTAATCATGCTATTTCAGGAAATATTTGGAAAGTGATCAGAAGAGGGGGACTATTGGAGGAATTACCCACTTGCGTAATGACTGACTGGCTCTGTGATGAGTCATCATGTCCTGCTGTGCTGTGATTACCGTCTTCTGACCTGGGCTTTGCCGTGATGAGTCAGTGTCATACTATGTACCGTCGTATTAGAATAAGCTACACAGATAGCATCATCCCTCTTGGTTCGGATGGCATCATTGCAATCAGACTTTGGGCCCGTCCTGCTGTGGCACCAACTTTAGCCTCCAGATTGTCAAAGGAGGACTAAGTCATCAGGTGGATTAAAGAAAAAAGAAAAGAAAGAGAAGACCGTCCCTTTCGGGTAGTATTGGATTTCCATCCTTCGAAGTGATGTAGTGTCCCCGGAAAAAAGGGCAGCGAGTAGCTTTGTTTAGCCTGCCCTCATCTAATCCCTGTGTGGCCGGTGTGGAGGCTTGTGAGAGAGCGAGGGAGGGAGAGAGAGCCCGCGGGCCACAGAGGCTGCATCAGCCCCCTTAAGGAGCCATGGCCCCCGCTCTTAGAAATCCCAAGAAACTTCACACCTCTGTGGCCACTATAAATAGGCGCCATCTGTCCCCCCAGGCTCAGTTACAGCCTCATTCCTTTTGGCATGGATGGAGGGCAGAGAAGGAAGCGCACTGCGTTTTAAAGGGGGACAAGGGGGGTGCAGATAAACCTAGAGTCCAAAATCTTCTCTCCAGTCATCACCGATTGCTGACATGGTGACCTCTGCTGCATGTTTTGTGGCGAAGGGAGTTGATCAGCGCTCCCTTTCATTGCCTTCTCCATAGCAACTCGCTCGACTCTCCAGCTCGGCACAGAGGCTAAAACATCAGTGAGCAAAGGAGCTTCTGACATCGCTGGAATTTTACACCGCACTGCATTCATCGCATGTGTTTTTTTTTCTTCTTTCTTTCAAGCTCAGGTTCTTCACATTTCATTAATCATGCTTAACGCAGGAGCACTCCAAGGCCGGGACAGGTGCTGTGCCTTGAAATCAGCGCCTCTGTCAGGTCTCCTTCAGGGAGACTTAATTGCACAATTCATAATTTTATGGTTGAAGTGGTGTCAGTGCGACAAATGGCTTTCCTCAAAGCTGCAGAATTCCGGAGATTACCACAAATGCAGAGGGGCAAACAGGCGTCAGCGGCGTCTGGCCGTCATTCCTGAGAGGAGACACTTATAGCGTCTGTCCTGAAGCAAACCTGGGGGTGATATTATGAAATGCCGTGCTTGTCCCTCCAAGGGCATAGCTCAGGGGTGAGGAAGTGACACAGAAAAGATAGATCAAAGCGTGCTGAAGAATACCCCCACTAAAAGCCTTCCTCTCACGACTATCATTTCCCTTTAGTTTGAACAGACACAATATTTAAAAAAGATATAATTTTTTGTCCTTAGCTATAGAAAATCAGTCCACTTTAGCATTATTACTTTTTTAATTCTTTTTTTTTTAATCTCTGTATGTGACAAGTTGTAGCTTTCAGCATCTACGTCGCCCATTACAGCAAAAGCCTCTTTCCAGAATGCTCATGCAAATTAGGTGAAATTATTTAGATAAGATGCTAATAATAGTCTTCTGGTTTTAAACACACCCATTTAGTTTTGTTACATTTCACACTCCACCCTTTGGTTGTTTCATTTGCACCTCATTACTGATCTCATTGAGATTTACCAAAGGTTTTTTTTTTTTTTTCATTCCGCTCTTAATTCCAGCATCTTCAAAATGAACTCCACGATAATGTTAGAAACACGACGCGGAAGCTGAGAAACTTGTGTGTGAAACGTGTGTGTGACACACCTTTCTGAAAGTTCACTCTATAGTACCAACGGAAAGACGGACGAGACATGAGTCACGAAAAAAATCTCAGCCGCTCTGACAGCTCTGGTCCACTCTCAGCCCTAACTGGCTCTATTATTAGATCACCGTTGTTTGAGCTTTAAAAAAAGACTTAAAAGCAACCATAACTTATCGAATGACAACACTAGAAAGCTACCTTCAGCCTCCTTTGCTCATCTGCCTTCTTTGATCGTAGCTTTAGTTTTAACTTACTGCTTCACCACCGTTTAGTAGCTTTCATGATGGAGTAACTGTCTCCATTGTCATGCATTGTGGAGGGAGAGCGGCGCTGGAACCATCGTCAAGGAGTCCATAATGAAGGTAGCCTATAGTCCTCACACCTTTATTTTTAGCGCCATGACTTTCCCCGGCCTGTCGTCATACCGTTAATGACAGAAACGGTTCTTTGTCTGAAAGGCGTTAACACTCACTGCGGTGACCCGCATGTCACCCTCTTGTGGTCGTAGCATTTATGACAAGGGCAACGGATAATTGAGATGGCTTGTGGGATGTGCGCAAAAAAGTGACACTTGTGATTGAAGGAGGGAGGTCAGGGGTCAATGGATGGTAGGAACACAGAGCTTTACTCTGTGACGTTGTTGTTGGTGTCTCAAAGTTACATCATGTAAACAAATATTTCCATGTGTAAAGTCAAAAGCTGCAAATGGAACTTTGATCGTGGCCTTTATGGCCCATAAATCCCAGCAGCAACTCACAACAAAATCTTTAAATGTGAAATTCCTCAAGTTAAAGAGCAACTACAATTTTCTACCTTTCTTGAAATTAAGTACACACAGCAAAATCTGTAATTCTGTGTTGATGCTTGAGTGTTTTCAGCCCTGGGTTACAAAGATTTTTATAGGGATTTTTAAAGAATCTGAAAGCCAATAGCAAAAATGTATTGTTGGCTTTTCAGTCACAGAACTGGGTGATGCTACTTTTTGGAGAGGTGTACAAATATGCACCATCTCTGCAGCAGTCTGCACCGACAGATTTGACGTAGTGACGTTCATGACTCATGAAGTCAAAAGCTTTTCTAAAAACTTGCTGTTACTAATGCTGTCACCAAGGATTTTCGGTGTAAATCTTTAAAATATTATTATTACTATTAGCTTTTTTTTTTTGTTTGTTTCTCACTAAAATCTAATGCAAAAGCAAGAGCTATGCAGGCTTTGAAGTCTGCAAAGCTCTTTTCAGTGGATTGAGTAGATTTGCTGCAAAAACAAAACAAAAGTAGTTTTATTGCTACGTCTGTCTTAAATGTATTCCGAGTTTTTTATTGGATCAGAGATGCTGGATATGATATAATGCCATGAGCTGTGCTGAAAGAGATCCGGGTAAAGCACTGTGCATGATAAAAGAGCCTCCTTTCTCAAAATTATATATCTGCCCCTGAGAAGTTTACACAGATAAAAGACTACATTTTGTCGAGGTAGTTCAGACTTTGCGTCTCCTTGATTTATATGTATTCCACAGTGAAGTTGCTCAAAAATCTAACTAAATTTATATTCTGGAATGTAACAGTATCACTAAATAAGAACAAAAGAAGACACTGTCAGCCTGCTGACCTTGAGTTTTAAATGTGCTTCTCATTTGCCTCAGTCTGATACTGTCACTGCCGGCCACTGGGGAAAGCTCCTGTACAGCTGAAGTCCCTTATTTTCATTGGAGGTCTGACCTGACTCAACTCAGAACGGCTTCCTTAGAGGAACTTGGCAGCAACGATGCATAAGTGAAAAGGTTAGATGTTTGAACAGAAGTAGATGATTGTACGTTGCCCAAAGAGTCAGTAGCATACTAAATAAAGTGCATTCTGGCTTGAGGAGAAAACAGAACTGAGGAATTTTTTTTTTTTTTTAATGCTACTAAATGTCAAAAATCAAGTATTGTCAGATAGATCAGGGTATTTTTTTTAATGTAATTGAAACAACAATATTTGGTGTGTATTATTACCAGATGAAGCACAGCTGCCTTTCTGTATTTTTCTCTTCATTTGCTGACCTGCCATCACATCTTAATAAAGCGCCGCTCCGCCATGCTGCTGAATCCATTAGGATTCTATAGTGGAGCTCAGACTGGACTGGAGCACAGGTGCAAGGACTGGGGCAGAGTTTCTATAGGGGGAGGGAGTGAGGGGAAGTCAGACTCAGAGAAGGTGCATTGGAGTGCTGGGGGTGAGGATAGATGACAGCTGAGGGACTGAGGCTTTCTCTGGCTTACCCTCATGGAGATGGGGTCAGAGAAAGCTGGTGGGCGGGGTGTGCGCACGGAGTGAGGGGGGGAGTCCGGGTCGAAGGAATTTATGCAGTTCCTTCGTCACTAGGCCCTGTCATGGTGGTGGGGGCTGGGCTGCACCACTGGCCCTGGGAGACGGATATAGACAAGAATTAAGGAGACAGAATTTGCACTCTTAGCCTCGTCTGGGTTACTGGCATCGGCAGCTGAAAGTCCACTAGATCTCCATCTCCCTCTGCTTTTACGTCACATCCTTCATAAATTGAACACAGGTGCTGCTTGTCCCAACACACACACTGTCGGGGACTAGAAATAAACAAAGGCTCATTATTAGATCTGAAAGACACCACTTCCACCACCTGTCAGCTTTAAGCCTGCTCCCTTGACAATTTCTCAAATACCAATTTGGAGCAGTTTGAGCTGTTAATTCTCACTCTGTGACTGCAGCAGCAGCCCTGTGGTTTTTTCTCACCAGTGTCTTTTAGTTGTATGAAATGCTTCTTTACTTTGTTGCATATTAATATTTTACAAATGTACTTGTGTCTCTGTATAATTGAAGTGGGATAATAAGTCTTCTCACAGAATAAAATATCAAAAAGAGCATGAAGTCAGCCAGATACAAAGCAACTATATTTTTTTGGAAAGTGTGCGATCTGTGCGTTATTTGAGGAAAGTAATCATATTGCTTTTGCTAAAGACAGACATACCCATCAGGGTTCCTGTCAGATGAGTTTATTACTAATGTCATAAAAAGAGGATTAAAGAAACTCCACACTGATACTAAGTTTGTTTTTCACAACGCATTGAATTGCTCTCTCCTTTTTTTCTCCCCTTCAGTTTTTTTTTTCGTCATATAATTTTAGAAGGTTTAGCGCTCAGTAACCGTGTGTTTTTACCCCATCTGAACTGTAAACATTTAAAGGAGGCAAACGCTACTAGTTTTATACTATTTACAAGTCTTAAGAGTGTCGTGTTCCTCTCCAATGACCTGGTATGCCGCCCACGTGGATCTGGATCGTGCGTAATGAGGCGCAGCGCTGTGCGTAAAATCTGGAGACGTTTCGCAAGCGGTCCGCGGGAAATCGCGCGGCCCCAGGTAACCTTTCACGCCGTTTCCAATGTTTTCGTTTTTGATTAGAGCTATATGGCATGAACAAACACCTTCTGGCCGGCAGCCCTATATTCCATCTTTAGAGAAGACCCCTCCAGACGCGCGTTCAAAACACACACCCCTCCCACCCGCTATCCAATCCTTACGCGGGGAGCGCGCTGACGGGGGTCAAGAGGAAAAATAGCCTCATATATATACGCCCAGGCTGTGATGTCTTGCTCCGAGTCCCCTCCATTCTGTGCTGCACTCCTTGTGTGTCACCCGAACCGGGAATTGTCTGTGCTTCAGGGCCAAAGTAGTTCTACTATCACCTAGAATGGCACCCAAGAAGGACGCTAAGGCCCCCGCCAAGAAGGCCGAGCCCGCACCGGCCCCTGCTGCACCGGCCCCCGAGCCCGCCGCTCCTCCCAAGGCCCCCGCAGTCGACCTGTCCGCAGTCAAGGTACGGTGACCGTGAGGGCATAGTGGGATCTTGCTGCTGGAGGGAGGGATGGAGAAACGATGCTTGCTCCTCAGGAAGAGCAGAGCTTTACTATTTTATTCCACTCAGGCCTGCATGACAGACCTGGACATAGATGAAGGTTATTTGGGCTCCTTGCAACAACAGGAAACGTATCTTTTTTGGGAAAAAATAGTGTGAAACCACTACTCTTAAATTAATGAGTGGTTTATTTTGCAGTATGCTGAACAATTCGATGTACACAGGGAGTTAATGAGAGCAGCTGCTTGTTTGAAGGACCTGACTCTGAGTTCAACACAAGAGCAGAACCATGGAGAGCTCACCCTGGGTTAGACCACACCCCGACCTCTCTGGATTGGGCTATCAAACCAGTGACTAATGTGTAATGGGAAATGCAGAGTGGCACCAAATGTGGACATGTCAATGGAGCTAAAGATGGACCCCCACAGATCAGGTGCCTTCATGTGAAGCTAATTTTGGCAACGAGACAAGTTCGGTGCCAGTGTGAAAGGGATTGTTTAATCTAGATTAAGAGAGAGATATCAGGCTAGGCTGATCTTTTGTATTAAAAAAATAAGTGTTTGTGTCGTCGTCTCCAATTATAAAACAGCAATCCTGCTGTTTTAATGCTGAATACTCACGAGCCTGCTTTGTTTTGGCTTGCAGATTGAATTCAGCCCAGACCAGATTGAGGGTACGTAGGATCCGTCCTTCCATCTGCAGTCACACTGACACTGCACACAGTTCATACACTTCAAGGCCACTTCCTCATAACTGTGGGTTGACTTGCTGTCGGGTAAATCTGTCGGTATCGTAAATTAATATTACAGCTATGGAGTAAAACAATGTGAAGAATGAACTCTAGCTTAGCGCCACCCTGTAAAAGACTTGGCAGCAGGCCATGCGAGAAAGGAGGTCCCCTGTGATTTGACATTCAATAAAAAATTTGGTAACACTTTACTTGAAGCCCCTCTTTATAACACATTATAAGTAGTTATAAACACTAATACATGATCACAATGCTTTATAACTCACTATACAGCAGTATACAGCATAGGATTAAGGTTAGGGTTAGGGTTAGGGTTAGGGTTAGGGTTTGGTCCTGGCATTGTGATCATCTATGAATGTTTATAACTATAGCTACACATGTTATAATGGCATTATAATACTTTATGAATGTACTTATAATGTGTTATGCAGGGGGGCTTCAAGTAAAGTGTTACCAAAAATTTTTTTAAAGAAATTGAAATCTGATTACTTATCAAAAAAAAAAAATGTAGGTTAGTTTTTGGTGTGCTTGTTTTTTTATATATTAGCAGAATTCTGGGTGCATGTTAAATTATGATATGCATAAAATGCTTGAAAATTCCTGCACAATTCATGACGCAGGAGTGCAAACTGACACGAGAAACAGCTGTTGTTTTAACTACAACAGGCAGCAAAAACAACACTTTTAAGACCGTTCAGATCGTATCACATATCAGCCATAGCTGTGCAGAGGGCATCACCCACAGGGTCAGATGTTAAAAACCCAGGTCAACCAGACTCCGCTTGCAGGTTTTTAGAGGCTCTCTGCCATCAGAGCAAACTGCCAAGACAATGACGCCCCCCCCTCAAAAAGGGTTGTTTTCCAAGGAGGAATAGTGAGCCGCTGAGCTTGACAGAAAGAAGCACCTGTGTGCCGTTGTGTCCATCTCCCCCGGGCCGGGCACCGCAGGAGCAGACCCGCAGTCTGCTGGTTACACTGCTGTCAGCATTCCCTACTTTTACTCCGCTCCCCCGCAGAGGGCCTTGCCTTTAAAAGGAGGGGCTCATATTCTCAGCTATGTTTATCAATTCCAAGGTGGTCTTTTAAAAGAGCCCACAGCCGCAGTCAGAGAGAGAGAGAGAGAGAGAGAGAGAGAGAGAGAGAGAGAGAGAGAGGAGACAGCTGAGATGGAAATAGTATGAGGGGTTACTAAGCTTGGCAGGAGTCAGTCTTTTCTGCCAATAATACCACAACCTTTGGGGATGTCTTGCACTCACTGTTTGTCTTGTCTGCTTGTGGCTCCACCTGGTGGCAGATGTGCGAAGGACACAGCTTGGCTTGATGAAATTCACAGCACGGGGGAAAATGAATCATTTTAAGAGAAAATTATATAAATACATTGATAATAATCAGGAATTAACATCGGTACTCAGGAAACAAAGCTTATTAAAACTGCATGATGAGTTAGTTACATTGAATATACCAACATACTTTAACAGTTTAGCCTGAAACATCCCACTGATAAAACACAAAGGGTTAAAAAATGAGCCCCCTGAAGCTGATGAAATGTGAGGATTGTTTGGTGACGATGTCCTCTCCTACTGCTGTTGGACAGACTACAGGGAGGCCTTCGGTCTGTTCGACAGAGTTGGCGACAACAAGGTGGCCTACAACCAGATCGCAGACATCATGCGCGCTCTGGGCCAGAACCCCACCAACAAGGAGGTAAACAAGATCCTGGGAAACCCCTCCGCCGACGGTAAGTGGCACCATCACACACTCTTCTGTCACTGAAACACTGAGGTGTAATGTAGAGGAATGAAGGCATGCTTCAAGTCTGGAACCAAAAGTTTGTAATTCAAATAATTCATTTTGATACTGTAAAAAAAATAAAAAAGTTAAAAGTCATTACTATCAGAGCTCAAGGAAAGTACATCAATGAACAGACTAGTGAAAAGTGTATTTTTTGGCTTTTGCCCATGATAGTTGAGATATGCAGCAGATTTGAATTGGTGGTTTGATTACATAACCGATAAACCACTTTGCTTCAAATGTTTGGTCTGAGGTTATTCTTAAATTTTGCTTTTTTTTTTTTTTGTCTTTTATACTACCAAGAAAACAAAGCGGTTTGTGATTTCACCGTGTGCTACAAGACACTCAACACTCAGAGCTCTGCGTTAGAACGGATTAAAGAACAGTGGAGCTGGATAAGTGATGCAAATGACTTGTGTTTGATTTGCTTTCCTCTAATCCAGACATGGCCAACAAGAGAGTAGAATTTGAGGGATTCCTGCCCATGCTCCAGACCATCATCAACAGCCCGAACAAGGCAGGCTTTGAGGACTACGTTGAGGGTCTCCGTGTCTTCGACAAGGAGGGCAACGGCACAGTGATGGGCGCCGAGCTGCGCATCGTCCTGTCAACACTGGGTGAATAAGACCAGGACACTCTTACGGCTGTTTCACTTAAGGTCGTTGCACACGCATGACTTTCTGTGTGTCACTGTTACGATCGGCTGTCCTCTGCTGCCCCCTGCAGGAGAGAAGATGACTGAGAGTGAGATTGATGCTCTGATGGCGGGACAGGAGGATGAGAACGGCTGTGTCAACTACGAGGGTGAGCCACGAATGATCCCAGAAAAGTCTCGTCAAGCTTAGTTTTCTGAAAAACAGTCAAATGAAGTTTAAACTCTTGAAGTTTGAAGGATTTATCGGATGATCTCAGACAGACATTGACTACTGTGCTTTCTACAATGCAGAAAACACAGCTGTCATTACAGTTAAAAACCAAGTTGTTTCCTGTCATGCAGTTCTCCAAGGCGCTGACATTTGAGCGATGCGGTTTCCCTCAATCCCTCACTGACATTGTCTCCTCTTTTCTTCTGCTCTGATCTTCAATCCGCAGCCTTTGTCAAGCACATCATGTCTGTGTAAGGACCCTGCCACCCCGGTGGAAAGCATCGTGTACGTGCAGACCCCATGGAGTCACGACATCCACTCGCTGTTTCCCGTACCATCTGTGGAAGCAGGGGGAACAAAGGACTATGAGATGTCATTTCCTGATCTTTTGTTTTGTTCGACACATTTTTTTTTTTCCTCTTTTGTCCAACTGGTGCTTTTACTTCTCTCCTCCTCCTCCTCCTGCCACTCGGGAAGACGTCCTGATTTCCCACGAGGTGCTTTTTCCTCACTTTCATCCAAGTCCCGCAGTCTCATTGGGGTTTTTTTTTTTTTTTCTGTCATCACCGTCACAGAGGAACAGTGATGAAGGGAAAGGTGGAATAATGTTGAGCATCCCCTCCCACTTACTGCCTGGCTGATTCTCCATCTGCCAGAGAGGTGACTAGTCTGGCCCAGGACCGGCCGTCCAAAACAATCCACTCCTCAACCGACCCATCCCCAAGTCTTAAGTTATTGTATCCTCTGCTCTTTGACAATAAACTTTTCACACTCCCATTTTACTTCCCTTTTTTTTTTCCTTTTCTTTTTTTCCATGACTCCTACCGTTTACTGTTTTAGCTAAATCCAAAACAGCTCCCAGATTTAAAAGACCTCATTACATCGGCTATAAACACTTTGATTTATTCATCCAAAACATGTAAAATGCAGATGAAAAAATGTGTATCTTCAAACCACGTCAATCGCCTTCCTTTCATCGTCTAAAAAGAAGCAAACAAGCATCACTTTTGTCCTTTTTTATTGTCATTAATTATTGTAACTGGTGTCATATCAACAAGAGAAAAACTGCGTACATCTACTTGACCTTTTAAATACATTTACAGTTGCTGTGGGGTGGAGCAGGAGGGGGAGGGGGGCACACGGAGATGGGGGATGCTGAAAAAACACAGAAGCAAACAAACAGGTGCGGGTGAGGGCAGTAGTTCAGCGGGAAGCGAGGCATACCACAAATGGCGTCTGAAAAAGAAGAAACTAGACCACCCAAACACTTTTTCCGAAGATATACAACAGGAGGTGACCCGACTCTCTCCATCACTTTGTTTCTCCTCTTGAAGTGTCTTTTTGATTTTTTTTTTTAGGATTTTTGCTTTTCATTTTCTTTTTTGTTTCCACTTCCTCCGATTTCTTCCCCCACGTATTGTAACAAAACATCCGGATACTGTTGCATCCGCCTAAAATGGAACGGAGTCTGTATCCACACACGCACACGCACCCACACACACACACACACACACACACACACACAAACACACACTTCAGAGTAGCTGCACCATCTACTAAGTACCATTTTACAAACTGCAGCATGTTCCTCTGCATCAGTGAAGAAACGCCTGCAGCTTTAAAGACAAGGTACTTTTAACGCTCACACCCTTCCACATTGACTTTTTTTTTTTTTTTTGAATGAACTCCAAAAGCTGAATATCATTCTGATGTAAAAACAAGCGTCTACATTTAACTGCTGAGCAGGTACAGGTGCATGATGCTGTTTGGAAGGACGGCGATGCACTCCGCTGCAACGACGAATCGGCTGTCTGACACGGTCACCAAGCAGAACACTGTAAACAACTATTAACTACAAAACATGAACTTCTTTAATCTTTAGCCAATAGATGAGGAAATAACTTACTAAAATTCTTGTTTGTTTTTTTTTTAAATACAAAATAGCCTCTTCTGATATTAGAATCCATACATGCTCGTCATAACATGACCTAGGTCTTGCATTAATTCAATTTTACAATTATATTTTATAGCCATAGTGTCGTTTCACTTTTAAAATGTTTTCAGGACATGTTGATGGCAAAGAACTTGTATTTTGTACATGTTTCTATATATATTTGTTAAATATACTATATATCGGATGAGAGGAATGACTTGCAGTAAGGATGCTTGATTTGTTAAGGGGGTTGGGAGGGCGGGGGCGGGGGGGGGGGGGGGGGGGGGAGTTTGGTGTCCATGCACTTTTTATGGAGCAAGAACAATACGTGCGGCATGGTGCACTGGTCACATTTCCTCCAATTTAAAGTAGAAAAAAAAGACCGTAGCTTCTTCGGAAACACCGACTGGGGACCAAACGAGCCCGAACAACGGTCCCCACTCATAAGTTACACACGCCACATCGTTTTAAGGAACAGCAGTTCAGACGGAACTATTCTAGGCAACATCGTTCAAAAGAGGTCGAGGTCAACAGAACGAATCAGAAAGAGCAACATCTGGATTTTTAAATAAATAGAAAACAGAATAAAGAGGACCAAAGTACAGTAGCTCCTAATTTGAGTCTCTACTTAAAGTTGAGTGACGGATCTTGAAGTAAAGATGTTTAGAGGCTGTGGTTAAGGTGAGTAGTAGGAGTAGTAGAGGTGGTAGTACTAGGAGAAGTAGAAGCAGTAGTAGTAGTACTAGTAGTAGTAAGTAGTAGCAACCAGTCAGCCTTGGGGTGCCAGAGGAGGGCAGGACCAGTTTGAGGGGATCTGATTGGTGGACGTCGGAGACGCAGAGCAGCAGATCCAGAGGGATCCAGAGTTCACAAACCCTGCTTGGCCAGAGCGGCGGTGACGTCCTCGGCCAGGGTCGCCAGCTGCGGCGACTCGGTCATGTTCAGGCTGCCGGAGGACGAGAGGTGGCTGTCTCTGTGGCGGTGGGGAGACTCCAGGCCGGACAGGCCGGGGGACTGGATGACGATGTCGGCGCCGTGGTCGACCCGGGCCTTGGCGTGGTCGCGGAACGTCAACCTGTGGCTCTCGATCTATTGAGAGACGTGGCGTGAGGTGAGAAGCGATGAGAGGGAAGAGGACAGGTTTGTATCACGGCAAAACAAAAAATGTTTGTTTTAGTGGGTTTTCTTATAAAGAGCTTCACATGTGTAAGCCGTCCTGGAATGACGTAGTTCAGAGGTGAACTGAACACTGCAGGTTAACTTCTACATAATGTAAAGGTGGATACCGTACCTTTACTGCTACCCACACAGATAAAGGAATACAACAAGTTTTTGGAAGACTGGCTGCCTGGTTTTTATATTTATCACTCTACCAATCTTTATGCGTCAGTTTACTGTGGAGCACATCATTATCATTTCATGAACTTCCCTTTAGAGATTATGTCATTATTGAACATACACTTAGATACTGAATCATTTTTACGATAACATTAATGTAGCTTTGCAGTAAAATATGACTAGAAAGAACTAATATAACCGAAACCTCTAAAACAATCTATGTAAAGTGTGTTTCTTATTATTATCCTTTATATCTAAGACAATCTCGCAAAAACTTGATGTTTTCCTTTAAATCATGGATTAGGAGCAGGGAGCCGACACTCACCGTGAAGCGACCTCCACCAGGAGTGTGGTGAGCATTATCCAAGGAACCCACCTTGGCTTGGGCTTTGTCTTTGAAGTCCAGCTTCACGCTCTCGATGCGCACGTTCCCGCCGCCTGTGGGAGAAGCAGAGAGGAAAAAAATAAAAAAACTGGATAACAGGACAACCTCTGACATGTTCAGGAAAAACAGAAAATATGTTGGGACACCAGCAGGTGGAGCTGCAGCTCATCAATAGGCTGCAACAACATCTAAAGAGGAGGTTGAAGGTGTTTCTACATCTCCAAGCAAAACCGCAGATCAGCAGGGTCGACGTCCACAAACTGGGAATTTGCCAAATACTTTCTACAGGGCTGTGAATTCATAGTTAATACAGGATTTACTGATTAAGATGTGATTTGTGATTCCTTCAGTTCTTCACCGTCCCAAAGAGAATCGCAGTAATACAAAAAAACGATGATATTTTGTGGCACCCAGCGGGGAAAAAAGAAGAAGTGTAAACTCAACAGTTTCCAATGAAAGCTGTGCTTGTTATTTGGTGTAATCGTCAAATCTTGTGAACAGTTTCTCTTTGTTTTGCTGCTGCCGTGCTGCCGACCGCAGCAGGATCTGATCCGTGCTCCTGCTGACTGGGATCAGCATCGGAGAGCAGAGCGGTGAACACAGTTTACCGCATTACATTTAAGCCGTTTGGGGAAAAAAAAAACACACACACAAATGAATGTGCAACGCCATTTAAACTCAATCCTCGCCAATTCATTACCATCCGCTTCAACATTTAAACTCACAAGCTCAAGGTAGACAGACACAAAATGTAGCGAGGCTGCCAAAAACCAAAACACCTCCTACACTGGGGCGCCCGTGGACAGATCCACCGAGCTGTCAGTCCAACAGCAGAGCACTGCTGCTGCTTTCCACCAGGAAGGCCAGGACAGAATTTTATCTGACTGACATATTTCTTCAGGAATTTAAAAAAAAAAAAAAAAAAAAAAAACAGAGTTAAGACTGCACATTAAGTGCCAGACATAAATTTATAGAAAAATTAATAACCTGTGCAACTTCCCAACCCCAGCTACACCGAACATGAATTAGAGTGATGCCATCCAATCCAGTGGCACTACATGTAAAAACACGAACCAGCTCTTCCAGATACTTACATAATTTTACCTTATCTGACTGTTGATCACAAATTCCTTTGCATGGATTTTATTTGTGCCTTCAGATCAAATACCGTCGCTGCCCTCTGTTCTACTTTCCTACTTGCAGCTGACGGTCACATCAAACAAGAGCAGGTGGTGCAGCTCAGCTGTCTAAAGCAACAGTTTTAATAGTCTCACATGTACTCATGAGCCAAGACTTTTAAGGGTAACAAAAGTCAAAGCTTAATAATGTTATATAAGTATGTGTGAACCTTGCACCAGTGATGCTGTGATCATTAACAGTGTTTAACGGTGGAAATGTGCCCAGGAAGGAGCTCCGTACCTGGCCGATGATGGATGTTGTCCAGAGAGCCACACTTGGACGTCACGTGGCTCAAGTCGATCTTCTTGTTCTGGATTTGCACCTAAAACAAGAAAAGCCAGAAACAGAAGAAAAAAAGCTCACCGGTCAGTTCAATGGGAGGTCATTTACGACAGCTGACCCCCCTCGGTGCACATATAGCAGTCCAAATTGTCTTCCTTTTTTCTTTTTTTTAATTACAAAGAAGCAAACCTGATTAGCAGACTGTAGGGAATGATTGAGTACTGAAGCAAAGTGAAGTTTTCAACTTCGCAAGGCGGTGGCATTCAAATTGTGCGTAATTATCGGGAAATGAGGAGGAAAACACCAGCGATCATGAAATAACAGCCTTTATGTTCTGTAATGCACAGAACCGCTGGTGTCTGAGAGATCAATCAAACCAAGACTGCATCCAAACTCTCAAGCGATAAAACTGTGTTTGTAAATCATTTGACACATTCAGAGAAGCTTGTCAGATTGACAAACGCAAGACATTAAAATAAGCTGAAATTAGCAACAGGGAGAAGGAGAGACAGTGAGACACGGCTATGTGACACACCCGGGAGATGGAAACCACAGAGAGATATGCAAAGAGTGCGCCCGATGAGACAGCGAACAGCACGGAGCCATAAAGCTTTCGACACAGCACAGTGAACAAGACGACACACACTACGTCCTGAGATGGATCTCTGGCACACGCCTGTGGTCAGCAGTCACTTTGCCGAGTCGCAGATTTGGCCGACGCACCCTTTTGTCGCCAGCGATTTAGAAAGGCTGACGGAAAAGTACAGAGGGATGACGATGGATGACGTTAAAAAAAAAAAAAAAGATGCTAACAACAGCAAGAGCAGAGAGCACTTGATTACAGTAGGAACCTTTTATCATGAGATGGTGAAACTGTGGACACATGCACGACCCCCAGTAAGTAAGTTTTCATGGTTTTTATTCCTGCACAGTCTACAAAAAAGCAGTCTGAAGGCACCAGAAATGGCTGCCTGGGCGTCTCTCCACCGTTTCAAATTCCTTGTATGAGCGACTGTACTTGGCCAGTAAAAATGATTCTGAATTTGATTCTCTTATTAGTTTTGGTCTCATATGATGACAGTGAGGGAAAAGCTCTGCCCGTCTTCAGTGAGTGCACGTGTAGCATCAAATATACTGCGGGCGTACATTACAGGATATTAAAATTTGTTCCAGCTGCCTTCATTTCACACCTTGTCTCTTCTAATGAGAGGTAACTAGATCTCACCCATTAGTGATTTAATATTGCACGCGACTTCAGCCGTGACGGAACAGAGACACAATGATGTGTTTAGAATGACAAATGGAAAACAAAAAGCATTTTGGGGTCATTTTACCCTAATTTCACATTTACCTCCAGTATATATTTTACAAATTGAAACTATTGAAATTGATTGAAACTTATTTGATTGGAAATGTCCAGCAATCATGTCGAGATCATTACATATTACAAGAAGCGTATTTATCAATCATTTCTATTTCCTTTTTCACATCATTGCTGAATTGAAAAAAATGAACAAATACATACATGAGAAAAAAAAGAAGTATTGTCACTTGGGGCCATTATTATTTGTGAACTACAGATTACAGTGAATGATGAGGCCTGTTATAGGAGAGTGATATCTCTTTGTCAGCTTCATCAATGGGTGTGTAAAAGCCCGCAACAATCACAGACAATCAGATCGCTTCTGTCATGTCTTGATAAGAGCCGGCATAATCTCCCAGTTTATCAACTGCATGAAATCAATTGGAAATGCACTGCAGGGTATAAATGGGAAATACATTTTACCATCCACACTTCAACCCAATTAGATTTTGAAATTTGTTTTAATAGCCTTTGCCTTTGGTAATATCTGCCAAAGTACTGTGTGAAAGCAAACAATACAACATAATTCCATTGTCAAAATCTGTGGGAGTCCACTTCTGGTCCGTTTTACCACTCGGCCCTTTACGCTGCGGCCTTCACCCGCCTTCAGTAACTTTCCGTTTACCACTGCTTTCAGTATTGTCATGTGCGAGCTATAACAGGCGGCAAGAGCTGCCAGCGGTGCGGCTGTGATTTAAAGCGGGCCGTACGCCTGTGCGCTATATGTCACCGGCTGGAGACTGAAAGAAGACATTTGTCTTGCAGTTGAGATTCGGGTATGCGACGAATCCGAGCCGCTGCACAACGTGACTCCAGCTCGAAGCAGTTTGCAGCTCCTGTGAGAACAGGCATCATGATTACATGAAATAATGCCCTTTTGTACATGTGTTCAATAAGCCAAGATTTCATGACTGTCACTGTGTGTCACCAAAACAGACCTAAAAAAGAGCCGATCACCCATGTTTGTTTAGAAAGCTCTTAATGGCCTCAGAAGTCGGAGTACCGCATAAAGAAAAAGGATTTCCAGGGCATCATTCCTGTAGAACCAGGAACATGCTTTCCCCTGTCATATTACCTCAAGCATTTTGAATTAAAGGTAAAATCTTTTTTTAATCTGTTTGATCTCTGAGCTTTTTTTTTAATGACTTTCTTGCGTATTGCACATTGGGCTGTTGCAATGGGCTTTAATTAAATGTCAATCTTTTCCCATTGATGAGAAAAAAATACTGTATGAAGCAGAGATTTTCCATTAGTGCTCTGCTTTTTAATGTGGCCAACAGTTGTGCATAAACGTGCGCGTCAGGCATGTTTGAGAGGCAAGGTAACGGTCCAGGCAGCGGTTGCCCAGGCAACCCGGAGTTATCAGACAGAAATTAGCAGAGGGTTTGTGGAGAAGACACACAGAAGCGCTATAAAGACAGGAGAAGATATTCTAATTGTTTCATTGCTATGGGGTTTGTGCAACAACGCATTGATCGTGTGCATTACCCGAATCAGAGCTTGCAGATGGAGCATACACTGTACCTGCTGCATTCAGATGACTGTAATCAGACTTAATCAAGTGCTTCATGCAGAGTGTTGCTACCTGCTGTGGGTAAAAGATGCTGGCAACAACGGCTAAACTGTGATTTTTCCTTTTTTATGCATTAAATTTCCACTTGTTTTTTTTTTTTTTGGCTCTCTCTTTCTGTATGTATAGAGAGAGAGAGAGAGAGAGAGAGAGATGGAGGGAGGCACACACACATATATAAATTAAACACACACACAAAGGGACAGAGCCAAAACCATTCACAGAAAAGTACATATTGTAATGTACTGCTGGCTTTGCTTTTGAGGTGGAAAGCAATACGTACAGCAAAATATAGCCGCTCAAGCTTGATACCAAAATTACAGAGCGCTGGTGGATTGCCACTGACACTTCCCATCATGCACCCCTCCTCCTGCTGCTCCACGCCGTGAGTCACAATCTTTCCAAAGAGACTGAGAAGCGGCTTTTTTTATGCAAAACGGAATCATACAGGCTCCTACAAACACTTTGCATTGCATGTTGCAACCGTGTTTTTTAGGTGCGAGACGGGGAGGACATTCAGTCTGTGACAAAACTGCTCTCAAGATATAAACCGCTGTGAGAGTGATGGAAGAGCATTTTGGTTAAAAAAAAAAAAGTGAGTGATGAAACAAGAAACTTGTAAAGCATGGTGAAAAAGTTGAAGACTACACTGACCACACGACACAACACACAAATGACACTGAGACGATGGGTTTGCGGCACAAGACTCACGTTTCCACCTCCCGCTGAGTATCCCCTCCTGTCCAGGGACCCACACCTAGCCTGAACATGGCTATAGTCCAGCTTAACACTGGGGATGAGAACCTGCAGGGGTGGAGGTGAGCAATGAGGTGGGGACAAGGCTTTCTGGCGCGTCTCCTAAACAGCTCGTATCTTCCCACTGTGCGCTTGTGAGTGTGTTTGACGGTAGTGTGTGGGCACTAATGACCTGCAGTCTGCTGAAGCTCACAGGTGAGACACAGCCATCTGTCTGCATGAGCTTTGATGGTGGGTTAGCCTGCCATGACATCTAAGAGGATTGCTCTCCTACCTTTCAGAACATAACATCAAATAACGCTGAAGTCCGTGGAAAAAAAAAAAAAAAAAGGCATGTGAGCTGTTTGACTGAGGTCAAATCCAGTTAACGTGCCTGTCATTCTAATGAAGATCTGCAGGTAGTAAAAAAGCTTTGGTGAAGACTAACATCCAGTTTTAGGACCGTGCTGTGATTATTCTGTGCCTACGCAGGACTTCAAGTGAAAGAAAGCTCGACTTTGCACGGTTTGAAAACAAAAACGCAGCTGTCAGAGTGTCTTTTATAGGCCCGTCTTTCCACTGCGACGTCTTAAAATGCAAGCGAGCGCAAATTAAAGGCAGCTCAGACTTGAGAGCGTTATTTTAGAGGACGATAAAATATGTGAGCGCTGCGATGGCGAATGATTCTCTGTAGCTGCGGGGAGAGAAAGCATGAGTGAGATGCAGACACGGCAGAGTTCATACAGTCCATAAACAACAGAAACAAACACGTTTTACCTCGCAGCACAGTCAAAGCGATGGGAACTACATCGGATAGAAATATCACACTGTACATACACATCCCCACATTTTGTGCATGAGGGAAAGAGTAGAGCTGATTTTCTGTCTCTGATTTGACCACAACGATGCTTCAGTAGAGTCACTAGAGGAATACACAAAATAACAATACAAATGTGCTAATGGATAGTGAAGAATTATATACAGTCCATATACTGGTTAGACACAGTAAAGCATATGCTGCAGACATCCCACTGGAAACCAGCGTCTGTGCAGTAAATAATATATTCAGCTCCCTATTAGAAAATTTCTTCTTGTTGTTTTCCTTCAACTTGGGAGCCAAAGAATGATGAATGAGTTATTTCAATAAATAAGCAACGTGACCTAAAATATCTTTCACTGGAGTTGATGTTTTAGAATTTATTTAAGTCTCTTTTGTTGTCTGCAGCTTGGGATTTGTGAAAGGATGAAAAAAAAAACAACAACATTGAATTGTGTTAGACTGACAATTAAATCACAAGGGTTACTAAGATATCAACAAACACTAAATAACTGGTTATAATATATATCTGATATTGCATCATCACAATGGGAGGTATGAAACGGAGCAAATGCAGGAGAGTAATCAAACTGAACATTGTCATTAGATTTCCTGGCGCTATCGTTCCTTTAAATGAAGTCTGGAACAAAAAGAACTAATGAAAACAGGAATCACAGATAAATCACAGATCTGAATAAGATCTTGAGCTGCAGCTTTGCCAAAAGTGCTCGAACAGAACAACCAGAACCAGAACAACCATAAATGATGAACGGAAAATGAAAAATTCCTTATGTCACAAAGTCCAGCTGCACATATCAGATGGAGAGGAAGGACCCCAGATCATTTTCTTAAGGACAGTTTCCTGACAGCAGGAAGTGGAGTGAAATCAGAGACTCGCAGAGCAGCAGCTGCTGGTAGTCATTCACATCTTTCCCTCAAGTGTCCCATGTTTACAAGCTTTAACAGAGACTTTCGTTTCTCTCAATCTAACAGTGGAAGGAGAAGTGGGATTACAGCTGCTGTGATAAACACAACACTGGGACTCTACAACACTACAACCAAAGGTCGGGACAAAGTGTAAACTGTATTAAAAACATAATGAAATTATCCATAAATTCCATGAATTCATATTTGGTCCACAACAGAGCATATGATATTAGAAGTTGGACATTTTACAATTTGTTAAAAATAAACACATATATAATAATACACCACATTCTCAAGATAAGCTACTCTGTCTCAGTCATTTTGAAGTGTGTTGCTGCCATTAAAAAAACAACTGAGTCAATATGTCCTCTTTGTTCTATTGTGGAGAGAATATGACTTTAATAGATTTAGAAATCATCGAATCCTGTTTACAATTTACACCTCGTCCTTACCTTTTTGGAACCGGGGCTGCGATTCTTTTATCTCTCTACCTATTAAGCTTTAAATAACACAGAGACGTGACTACGCCGGAACTAAAGTAAAACACTGCCTCCACAATCCAGCAGGACGGAGGCTGAGTGGTACATACATTGGCTCCACAGTGAGAGTTCTTCAGATTATCCTTGGAGCTGCATTTTGATAGAAAGTGACCGAAGTCCAGCTTCTTGTTTAACAAAAGAATCTATGGAAAAATATAAAGACGGCTTGAATTTCTTAAATGTGCTCAACGCAACCTGTAAAGTGACTGAAGTACTTATGATCAAAAATGCTCAGGTCGATCATGAATATGTGAAATACAGACTCTATAAAGCGTTATATTTAACTCAAAATTATCACTGAGTAAAAAATAACTATGTAGCACTAAGTAAGAAAAGGCTCCCAATTTATATTATTATTATTTTTTTAATTACACTCAAATTTAAATGGAACCAATCGCACAGAGTTTAATGTTTTGTACGCATACACTGAGAACAACATTCTACTCTCTCCTTTAGCTTCTTATAAAACATCACAGTGATGAACAGAGTCTGACGGACGATGTACCAGCAGGTCTTGGGTCCAGGTCACGCTGTTTGATGCTGACAGGCACAAGGCAAAGGAGATGCAGCGCAGCACTGACTTCCAGATAAAAGAGGGTTTACGTTTGGCCTCTGCCGCCTTATACTGGTCCTTGTGTTTCTATAAGGACAGTCAGTTTACAGGTCAGTCGCCAGGGGAACGCCTGCTGCGATCGAGGACAGGAGCACGAGGGACACGCTGGTGCTGCAAGGAACTATGGGAGGTCAGGAGGTGAGAGTGCTACAGGCGTATGAATACTATCACTTGTCTTTTAGTTCTAATCATTGTGGAAGTATTATATTACTTCTCTGACTGTGACAGTAAGGGAAACATCTACAATAAATGTGTGAAATATATTACAATAATAAATAATGAGAAAATAAAGTAATTGTTTTATTCAGGTCCATTCTGGCAAAAAAGATGCAATAATGAAAACTTCTGTTTGGATTCCGATGCGCAACAAATGGTGATTCACAATCTATTCTGACTCCTGTCTATCGGAGCGAGACCTCAGACTGCAGCGGCTCGAGTTACAGTCGTTCATCTGTTAAATCGCTCCACACTGGACAGACTTCACTTCCCTCATGCTTCGTTGAGCCTTGGCCGAACATGACCCCGTGTCTGAGTTCAGACACTGACCACTGCGATCTGGGAGAGCGGACAGGGTCTCCGGGTCTATATTGTTTTAGGTTCTTGGTGCAGCTCTGGCTCTAAACACTCAGATACCGATCACCAGAGCATCAAGCGGTCGCTCTAAGAGGCAGATCCAGTTCGAACAACCATGTCCGGCAGCAAACAGAAGCTGAGGAACAAGGGCAACCGATCTGCTCAGACAGACAAACGCCCCGGAGTTCAGACGGGAGCTGCCACCACCGGTTTGTGTACGAGAGGAGACACCTAGTGCCATGGAGGTGGGGCGAATTCACACACAAACAGAAACACGCACCGCAAACACAAACTAACCAGCACAGAAATAAAGATAAACAAACAACCTGACCCTGTGCAGCCTGAAAACATAATGCGGATGACAGGCCCGTGTTTGGGACATGATCCCCCTCTATTATGCGGCTGGCTGCACAGAGCAACTCGGAGACCCGGCAGGTCAAAATGAAAGACGCCGGCCAAATCCTTAAGATTCCTAATCAGGTCATCAGCGGAGGCTCGGTGGAGCTGACGGCTACAGACGCCGCCGCTCGCGTCGCTCGGCTTCCTTTTTGTAATGCTGCCTGCGCATTTCAGACTCGTGCTGGAACAAGATATTTGTCAAACTGCAGGCTTTCCACTCCCAGGAAGCCCGCTAATGCTGACTCTGTGCGGCAACAGAAAGCCCGTTTGAAATGCAGATTTATGTTGGCGGCTTTGCTGTTGTCAGTTCACAGAGCCGGGAGGAAAAGCTAAAGGGCGGCTACTGGGAGATCTTACACTCGATGATCTGTCACCGTCAGGAAACTTTTTCTGATTATTTTAACTCTGTGGCTGCAAAATGTCACTTACTACAGCAATTTGAATAAAGAGAACATGTCACTGGAACAAGAAAAATAGAGATCTCCTAAAATTAGGCCATTGTAAAATGTAGTATAATTTTAAAAACTGTTTGTTTTTGTGTTCATTAGATAGTTCTTTGAGCAATTCCAGACTATAAATTTAAAAAATCCGAGCAATATTTCATATTTCATGGACACAACCCAGAAACCGGGGCCTGCAGCTCATGATCACAGTTTAAATCAGGTCAGGCTGTATTTCTTAATCAAAGTTCATCAGTAATTTTCTTTTACTATTATCAAAATAAGAGTGAATTAATTAAGAATAGTATCATTCACGATGCTCATGTCATAAAGTAAAGTCAAGAGACTACACTGCTGTTCAAATAAACTTCCACAAATCACTCAAGCTTTAGTAATATTTGAACAAACCATAATTGCAAAGAGACTATTGTTTCTGCTGTTGGGTGGGATGAATGACTGAAGGGGTAAAATGATGAGCAGAGGCAGCTAAAATACTAGCAAAGGGCTCCTATGGGCCTGGGCAGGAGGAGGGACTTAGAGAAAAAAGCATATCGAGGCAGAAGAAAGACAGAAGAAGTTAGATTCAAACAGATTTTACATTAAAATTCATATGGTATAGAGAGAGGGACTGATATAGCTTTTTGCTTTTCCTTACATAACAAAAACATTTCTATCTCTGAGATCGGCAGAACCGAGATACCTAGAAAAAAATAAAGCGACACACATGAAAAGCAATAAAAATAGAGCTGCACAGTCAGAAGCATAAGCAAGGAGACAGAAGACGGAAGATTTCAGGCTTTGAGAGATGGAATGCAGAAGACCGTCACCTGGCCTCCTTTGGGCTGGTACTTGATGTTCTCCGTGGAGCCGATCTTGGACTTGATGTTTTTGAAGTCGGGCAGCGGCTGGTTGATGATGCGGAGCTGCTTCGGCGTGGTGGCGGGCGACTTCGGCGGGGTGCGGACCACCGCCACCTTCCGCTCCCCGGAAATCAAACTGAGGGAGCGCGGGGTCCCGGGGGTCCGCGAGGACGAGGAGTAGCTGGGAGGGGTCCCGGGGGTGATCGCCGAGGAGCCGGGGGTGCGAGGGGTGGAGTGGCCACTGCGAGCCGACCGGGACCGCACTGATTCGGTGGCTAGTGGGAAGAAGACATGGAGTAAGGCGGGCGCTGGATCCTCAGCTGCAGGGTATCAGATAACTCTTCAAATCTCCAATAAAGGTGCCGACATCTTTTAAAATATCAAATTTACCAGCAGACATCCACACAGTGATACGTGCCACATTAGCAGCGGCGTTCAAGGCTTTACCTGTCATACTCGGGGCTCGCCCTGTCCTGTGCTCTGCCCTCATCTCAGTGCGAAACGCTGAAGGGAAAAGAGGAAAGACAAAAGATGAAATGACTGGAAAGACCAACAACAGAGTAGGTTTTCCATTCTCCCATCATACAGTCAATGGCAAATAATGATTTCTTTAAAGATGCTGCAGAAATCAACACAGACGCAGAGCCGATATGCTACTTATGGAACTTGGAAAGTTAGATGATCGCAGGCATTGTGGCTTACACGTGGGTCTACGAGGAGCCGTGGAACCAGAGCTGGTGATGGACGTGGAGCTCTCCTCATGGTCGTGGTAAACACGGCGACTCAGGATGGAGGCGTGCCGCGGCACCGACGACCTCTTGGCCGGGCTCCGTGACCCGCCGTCCTGTTGGGAGACACACGAAGGAGCAACAGATCCTCAGTGAGGTGGATGCTAGCTTCTGTTTCCTGCTTCATTTTTCAAAAAACCCCAAAACAATTGAAAAAAAACACAGAAACTTCAAAAAAAAAAAAAAAGTTTTAATTACTTACAGAATAATTCTGCCAGTTGATTATTTTCCTACCATAGCTATAAATCTCCCATGTCTGGAATTTCAAACCGATTGCTCGAACAAGTTAAAGGACTGGTAGTTTTAAAAAAAAGTGTGTGTGTGTGTGTGTGTGTGTGTGTATGAATATTGTTCGTTGTGCACATGCAGCGGTAATGAGTTAACATGGCCGAACATAACAGCCGACATATAAGAGGACGCTCTGAGTGTGCTGTAATGACATGACATTCAAGAAATGCAGAAGCGGTGTTATTTTAGACACAGTAATTGTCATTACCACAGTGGAGGAGTAAAATGGAGTCACGACCACAGCCGCTGGAGAAATGTCACTGGGTGATTCAACACCCACACAGGAAAATAAACACTCTAAATGGATCTGTCTTGACTACTTGTGCAAAAAAAAAAAAAAGGCATGCAAACAACAGGAAACATTTCACAAAAGAGCTAAATAAAACCAACAATAATATTTTCATCCTTCATAATATACAAAATGAAACCAACAGTGGAGTTATTTCAGAAATGCAGTGCAGTGATTTCCATGCAGGGATTAACACAGAGAGACAGAAACAGATTAAACAGGGTGTCAGTTATTCTCAGTAGTTGACTGACTCATGGTGTATCAATGTATATTTTACATAAGATCTGGTTTTACTTTAGTAACTTAGTTACTTTTTTAAATCAAGGTAATTGGGTGTCTATAGTGTTTACACGAAATATGCAGAAGGAAAGCAGTGAGTATTCGTAGATCTATATTGAGAGCTTGAAGTAAAAATATAAGATATGACATGTGAAGTTGATTTTTTGCTGTGTTTTTGGAGGCTTAAGGCCCAATTCAAACAGAGGGCATTGTTAACTATTCTAGCCTATAAATGCTTTAGTCTTTTGTATATTGATAGAAGCTGCACTCCTGTCGCTACACAAATAACCACAAGAAAAACACAAAGCTTAAGGATATCTCTGTATTCACGCAATCATCAAATGGTGATTCAGGATGCATGCCAGTTTGGCATTCGTGAGGTTGTGTTTGGCGCCAGGGGTCATCCCGACGTGTGGTAATCTGAGGGTACTTACTGATGCTCTATCGCGAGACTGTCTGGCAACACTGAGCGGCTGACGACCGTCTGGCAGGGCCTCTGAGGGACACAGACAGAGAAAGAATTACCGGAAAATCAAAATCCTCCGCCAGAAGATGAGGTGACCTTCATGCACTAAAGGAGAACAAGTGAGAGCCCCTGGAATGCCCTTAGCAAAGTCCTACTTTGGAGGATTGTAATCAAATTCCACTATTCTGCAGATCTGTGGCAATCGTTACATAAATGTAAAGGTTTATAGAGGTTCAACTTGATGTTCCTAAATCTGGCATGTTAAGCTATATGACAAATCAAATGTTCTGTGGGAGAGCGGGATGCTGCCCCCTAGAGAGCTTTCCTCTACAAAGATTTGGCAAGATATCACAGCAAATGAGGGATTTTGTATTATGTAAGGCAACCCTGGAAAATAATCTAATTGGGGCAATGCAGCAGCGCACGGAGCTTTCATCATCAGTGACACAGAATTGAGGCCGTCAAGGGAAAACAAAGTGCAAACTGCCTCTGGTACAGAGCAGCGTTACAGTCTTTATAGTAGCACATCCATACACCCAACCATAGATCACTAGTTGCTAGGCAACCAAAGGTGGAAAGAAGCAATGGAGATCTGTAACACCTGACAAGGCCAGAAAGGTCAAACAGATTTAGCATTAGTTTTGTTTTTACAATAAACAACAAAAAAAAAAACTTTTCCTTAGAGACAATTAGTAAACCAATAATGAAATAAAGTATATTTATAATACAAAAAAACTGAATACCAAAAGCTAATATGTGTGGGGGGAAAAAAATGACTGGATTCATTTTCTGTCTTCATAGCCATTAGGTTTTGGTATTTTGTACAACACTGAGTCTCTGACCTTGTAGTTTCTGGCTCCTTCTTACTCTCGTCATACATCTACATGATTTCTTTCTTCATTTATGAATGGGGTGACTTAATTGAAAAATTAAGAAAAAAGAGCTGGAACTCGTTTTTTTTTTTTTTTTTTTTTTTTTTTTCGCAAAAGTCAAGTGTCTAGAGATTATGTGCTCACAGTAACTCTGAATCCATAGCACATTTATTCAAATAGTCATTATAACTACAATTTATACTGGAATTTGGCTGAGATCCTTGCCATACTAATGAACTATCGTCCATCCTAAATCTTTATCATAAATGGCCACACAAGCACACACCACAGTACAAGCAGTCACAGTTTTAAAACAGAAGATGTCAATAAATCAGTGCTTATCAGTTTTATCTAAGACATGGAAACATAAACAAAATGCGCAAGAAGCAAAACAACGAAAAGAAAAGCCACTTATGAAATGAAAGATTTATGACGGATTTTATTGTGCTCAAATACAAAGAAACACACACAACAACAACAACAACAAAAAAAAAGCAAAGTTCTTTTGTGCGATGAATCAAGATTGAAACAAAAATCAAAGGTAAGATGAAGGTGAAGGTAAGACATTGCGGTGACCGTCCTGCAGTCAGCGCCGGCTGAGAGACAGACGGAGTCGGCGTGTCACCTGTGGCTCTCCTCCTGGGGCAGGAGTGATGCTGTGTGGGACGAGTCTGGCGAGCGGCCGGCTTCATCACGTTCCTCTTGGACGGGGACTGAGTCTGAGTGTCCATTTTTTTGGTCAGCTCAGTCTTTTTTATGACAGCTGAATTATTGAAGAAAACAGGAGTCACCGAAAAAAAGCAGAAACATCAGGTCACAGCTGTTGAAGCATGCTAATAGATCCAAGACAGGATACTGAAATCTTCCCAAAAGCTCAAAAATTCAACTAATTTGTTCAAGAAAGAGTGTTCACACATGTTTAGAACAATTTTACCCAAACCCTGGGGCGATCAGCAAACTACACTTTAAGTGTGAACACTGCCTAAAAGACATGATTCATGCAACATGTTTTTCAGTGAGTCTGTACTTGTAAATACTTTCAATTTGCACATTATTGAAAATAAATAAAATAAATAAATAAAGACAATCATCGCAACCTTTTTTCTTCTTGACCTCCTCTCTTGGGATGTAGACCGGTTCTTTGCGGACAGGTTTGCGCTCCGGTGTGGAGATCCGTCCTTTACCCCTCCCACTCTTGGTCTTGGGTTTAACAGGCTTTTCCTGCTTCTCGTTCTTTCGTTGCTGCGTCTGCTTGCTCTGCGCCATGGCCGCCTTTCTCACCGGCGTGAGCACCTTAGGCAAAGGTTCAATCTGCTCCGTTGCCATACTCTTATCATCATCTGCTAAAAAAAGGAAAGATGAGACATTCTATAAGGGAAGGAAGGAATAAAAAAAGAAATCTGTTTTATGAGAGAAAAAGTTGAGAGATCTGACCTTGAGTGTCAACCCAGGAGCTGTCCAGAATGGAGTCGTCCATCGTGGTCTCGTCTCTGTCGTAGCTTTCGGTCGGCCCCTCTGTGTCTACGGTCTGAGGCTCCCTTGCTGGGGAGTCAGGGGTTTCAGGAACGTCCGCCACCTCCTCCAGACTGGCGGCCTCCAGGTCGGCTTCCTGGGCCAACTCTACCGACTCCTCCTCTTCGTCCTCTTCCTCTTTCTGTTGCGAGACACAAAGAGCCTCATCCTCAGGCGGGGCGGAGAAGCGAACGCTGTGCCCCGGTTCTTCGGCCACATCGATCGTCTGGACCACGGTGATGAAGTCGTCTTCCACTGTCACCACTGATTCGATGGCAGCTCGAGCCTCTGGTACCTCTGTCCTCTTAATCACATCTTCATCTTCCTCCTTTTCTGGCTTTCCGCCATCCATCCCAGAATTCTTTGCAGCTGCTGCTTCATCTCGGTCAGGCTCACTGTCAACCTTTTTGTCCATCTCAGCTGCCTTTTCAAGCTCTTCCTTCTCTTTCTGTTGCCTTTCTTGCTTTTCTTTCTCCCTTAGCTCAAGCTCTATTCTCTCCTTCTCTTGTTCTTTTCTTTCTCTTTCCTCCTGTTCCAGCCTTTCCCTTTCTTCTTTTTCTTTTCTCTCCCTCTCTTCTTTCTCTATCCTTTCCCTCTCTTCTTTTTCCTTCTTCTCTTGCTCCTCTTTTTCCTTTTTCTCTTTCTCTTGCTTTTCTTTCAGCTCCCTCTCTTCTTTCTCCCTTTTCTCCTTCTCTTCCTTTTCTTTCAGGGCCTTCTCCTCTCTCTCTTTCTGTTCCCTTTCTTCCTTTTCTTTTAGCTCCCTCTCCTCTCTCTCCCTCTTTTCTTTTTCTTCCTTTTCCTTTAGCTCCCTCTCCTCTCTCTCCCTCTTTTCTTTTTCTTCCTTTTCCTTTAGCTCCCTCTCCTCCTTCTCTTTCTCCAATCTTTCTCTCATCTCCTGCTCTTTCTGTTCCTTCTCTTTCCTTTCCTGTTCGTCCTTTAATAACCTCTCTGCCTCTTCTTTCTCTCTCTTTTCCTGCTCTTCTTTTATCTTCAACTCCTTCTCTTTCTTTTCCTCCTCTTCCTGAATCCTCCTCTCTTCCTCTTCTTTCATTTTCTTCTCAGAGGCTTTCTTCTCTTGCTCTTCTCTCATTTTTCTCTCTAAATCCTCCTTCGTCACTCCTAACACCGGTGAGGGTGATCTCTTGGGGGAGCCATACATCTCTCTCTGCTTCAGTTTGGAGGGCGACAGAACCGGGGAGAGGAGCTTGTCGTCGTCGATGTTGCTCTCCACAGAAGAGGCCGGTGAAGTCTTGACAGGCCGAGCGATGCGATCCTTGGCCACGCCGGTGAGCTGGTACACGTCCTCGGCGTCGATCTCCTCGTAGGCCTCCTGGTGGACCAGCTTCACCTTCTCCCGAAGCTCCTGCAGCTCTCGCTCCTCCTCCAGACTCAGAGGCCTGTCCTCCATCTCCAGTTTGCGGATCTGCCTCTCGTAGTCGGCAATCTCGGTCTCCGACGCCGAGCCCTCCCCGCTGGCTTGCCGCTCAGTCTCGCTAGCTGACCTCCCGCCTTCAAGGGTCACGGTCACGGTCGGCGTCACGAAGGATTCACTCGGCTGAATGAGGGGCGTCTCGCTTACAGGTGTAACTGGCTGCTCATCTGCGACATCCTGGCTTTTTTCTTTGACAGAGTCCTTACGCTGCTCTTGTTTCTGCTCGTTCTCTTTACTTCCATCCTTATCTTCCGAAGGCTGGCTCATGTCCTCCATCGATGTATCTCTGACTGCCAGTTTCCTTGCCTGCTCGGCCACTTTCTCCTCCAGGACAGACGGGGTGAAAACTTTAGCAGACGCGTTTGTGGGGCTGAACACATCTGCAGGCGATGGCATGGGCCCCGAATACTCACTGAATACACAGTAACCCATCTCTTCAAGCTGACTGTCGCTCTTTCTACCCCCAGGACTCTGTTCCCCTGAAATTAGACTGGCCAAAGGATCGTCTCCGAAGAGTGGAGTATCGGCTTGAAATGACTTTCTCCGGGTGATCTCTGGGTCGGTGTTTTCTGATGCCAATCTTGAACGAGAACCGGCGAGGTCCAGCATCTCAGGCAGGTCTTGTGCCATCACTGCACCATTTTTGTCACTGTTCTTAGCAGGCTGAGGGGATTCTGGAGATTCTGGCTCAGAGGTGGGTTTTGAGGGTGGCTCGGTGGTTCTTGGAGGCGACGAAGAATCCGAGGTGACGGACGCTGCGGTCTCCAGGATCAAGGGAGGAAATGCTGGAGGCTTATCCACAGAGGGCGTAGAAACCGGAAGGTAGTCCGCTGACTCATCCAGACTTCCACTTGTGTATGACATGATATCTGTGGCCAGTGGTGAGAAGTTTTTAGGTTTGCCCTGGCCGCTCTGATCCACCGCTCCGATGGTGATGTTAAGTGAATAACTCCTCTGTTCTAAGGCGAGTTTCCCCGGTGATAGCCTGCATTCATTGCTCCTGTCAGGAACTGTAAATGTGCTAGTGTCTTCTGTTGCACTCGTTTTTGAGTCAGGCTTGCTTTGAGTTTCAGCTAGCGTGCTGTAGCTGATTTCCTGAGACTTGGAATCAAATGTACTCTTCTCACTGGCTCTACTCAGTTCGTAATAGCCCTCACCCTTACACTGGGAACTGTTATCGGTATCCATGGCTGACGTTTCAAAGTACGCAGACATTCCGGATCGGTCTTGTGTGTCTCTTGTCGCATCTCCTCCTTGTACTTTCGCTCCCATTGAAGAGAAATCAGACGGGGCACCGATACTGCTGAACTCCACCACCTCCACCGACGGCTGCTTCTCTGATACTGTGATCGGCTCTCCGTATGTAGGCTGAAGCGTGAGCGATCTGGCAGATTCTTTGGCTTGATTTTGAACCTCTGGAGGTACAAAGGATGGCATGTCCATGGTAGGGCTCTCTGGCACAACTCGTTCACCAGCAAAGAATCCTTGCATTTGGGGCTCGTAAAACTCCTCTGGACGTTTCTCCGATCCAATGCTGTCTGGGCTAATGGACCCACTGTCTTGCTTGTCCGAGTCCATCTTCAAAGCTGAAAGGATATCTGTAAGTCGGCTGTTTGAATCACCACACAACAAAATAAAATACTTGAGCATGCTCTCGATGAGGGAATTTTTTTTTTTTTTTTAAGCCAGGGACGGGGAAAGCTATCACAGAATCAGGCAAAGCTTTCCTTAGAAACTTACAGCACAATGACACAGCCATCACTGAAGAAGTACGGCGGCAGTATGGCATCCACCAAGTCACAGACGAATGAGGACATGGGATGGTGTGTGACGGAAACCGGCATGAGGCAACTGTGATACTGATTTATGAAAAACAAGCAGTAACAGACGGGAAGGAATGTTCATGCACCTTTTAAAAACTTTCAGTACAGAGAAAATAGCATTTCTGTCATTCTTTGTAAAGTTCAGTTTCAATTGAAGTTGCATTGTTTATTTAGGCGTTAATCTGCAGTGTCAGTGATTATTTTTTAATGTCATCCAGAAAATAAAAGCTGAAAAGTGGGAAATATTTCACTTAATAATTTCCAGTGAAGGACAGAGAAATGCTAAGTGTCACCAGCATGTGGTAACAAAAAAAAACCAAACAAACAAAAAAAAAAACAACGAAAACGAATGAGTTGAAATCCAGTAGATAAAGCAAAAATATTTTGTGAATATGGTTCATCAACAACTAAGCCACACTGAACATGAGACAGCCAACACAGAAACGTCTGCTAACTCTGTACTCTGAATCATGATCAGATTACGTTTGAATGATTCATGGTTACAAGGGGTGTGTAGCACTGGCATACCAGTACCAAGCCACATAGAAACACAACGAGAAACCTGTAAGCTTAAAGCTGGTTTTTTTAAAAAAAAAAAGAAAAAGCACGTTCAGCATTTAGCATCACTTCATCATACCAATGCCAAACAAACCGGGCCCGAAAATCACAGCAAGTAAAAGAAAACACAAGCAAAGATTAAAAAAAAAAAAAACACAATAAGACCAGTTTAGATTAAAATAAAGTGGCTCTTTTCACCAACAAGCCTGTGTTGCCTTGCAGCCACAGCAGAGCGCAGGGAGGATTATTTGCCATTCCACTTCAGTCATAAGGCTTAAAGATACAATTCCTTCAGACACATCTTGCGTCCTTAAACGGTGGACAATGCAATGACATGCAATCAGGGAGAGCAGAGGGCCGGACACACCTGTCTCAGGGCTGTCCTCACCCTCTGCCTTCTCCTCCTCTCTGTCCATTGAGCTTCCTGCGGCAGCACTAGCCGCCTCCACAGGCTCCATGTCAACATCCTGAGCCTCGTCTACGGCCTCTGCCTGCTCTAAGGGCTCAGCTTGGGGGCTGTCCAGCTCGGGCTCCTCCCCACTCCACTGCTGCTCATCAAGAGCTGCCTCGGACTCTGCTGCCTCTGCACTCTCCTCCTCCTCTTCCACCTCCTCCTCGTATTCAGCTGTAAGAGCCTCCATGGTCTCTTCTTTTCATAAACAGGGTGAAAGGGGGACACATTAAGACTACAGGCAACACAGACTTGGGTTATGTGAGAACACGACTTACGATGGGAAACTTTTTTTCTTATTCACACACGTACATCACACACATATCACAGACTGGAGTGTCTTTCTGTGAGTAATTTTCTTTTTTAATCTTGGCTGTGGATGCTTGGTCTACTCAGCATGTGAGCAAGCCTAATATAGCGCACGTGTGGAGCTGAAGAAGGTGAGCTGAATTCTTCGCAAGTCCTGGGCTCTTTGAAAAAGGTGACTGTGTAGAGCTGCTGCACCATACAACACAAAAACACTTCCTTTCTTCAATTCACAATACTTTTTTCCCTACAGCCTTCCTTTCAATTATTTCTGGATTGGGCATCTGAAATTAGCTGATACTGTCAGTAAGGAGAATCAGATTTAAACCATCTTAAATCTATTTACGGGAGAACAAAAAGAGAAAGAAGTATGTTAAGTGGCTGTAGTCATAGATATGTAGATATAAATCAATCAACTGCGGCACTTTTCTCAATTCAATCGAGGGAATCGTGTTAATATAACTCAGACATTAAAAGTCTGTGCAATAAGGTCTGGAAGAAGACATACACCCACGGAGAGAAAAACACAAAAAACAAAAAAACTTTATTTTTATCACAAGGGCATTGTGCTGTGGATTTGTGTGTGAAGCACGTTAAGTCCTTTTCTGAACTGTTGGATCAATAGACGCAGGTCAGGGCTTCCACAGTGTGAGTTAAAAAACAGCTATTATTATGGGAGAGCCCACTACAGCTAATATCACCTCAGCAACACAAGTAAAATGTCACATTTGGATGAAAAGATTTATAACAAAAATATCTCTTGTAATTAAAATAATATGAGCACTTACGGGCTACCAGAAGTGGTTCTGTAATTGTGGTGTTGCCAAGGACTTTTAGGCAAAGCTATAGATATTAGAGCCATTTAAATGATCCCCTTCCTTAAATAGAGAAGTATTGTCCGATAGGATAAAATAGTTCACCAACATTTTAGTGATCACTGCATGTTCACCATCAGAATAGTTCAATATTGATGGTAAGACAGATTGAAAGTTAATATATTATTGATTAAATGAAACAGCATTGTGGTTGGACTGAGAAAGACCCACTGAACTGCAGAGTTACTCTGAATATTAAGCTTAAAAAGAGCATAGTGGAAACCATCTAATACAGCTTACAGTAAATGAAAATGTGCAACTAAGAGTGAGGCAAGTAATTTCACAATTTATCATAAATATTTAACATGATAGATTGGGCTACATTTATAATGGACTGAATTTGAATTAAAGCTAAATCCCTGCGGCGTGTTGAGGTTACTGGCATGAGGAGTGGCAAATGAATAGATCGAAACAACTCAAACCAAACAAAAGTGATCGTTAAAGAAACACGCTGTCCGTTTTCGAGTGAACGTACAACACAAGGACACACAGACACAGACAGACGAGGAGACGGAAAGACGGACGGACGGACGGACGGACGAGGAGACGGAGGGACGAAAGGAGGGAGGGATGAAGGGAGGAGGTCAAATCACAGAGAGAGAGGAGAGAAAAAGAGAGAGGAGATGGAAGGGGGTCGGATGGCAAAGAGGAACCATGCGTGGTTCACCTTCAATCTGTCTAAAGGCCACGGCCTGCCCCGCGGGGCGAGAGCCCGAGTGCGTCCACTCTGGGCTGAACAATGGGTGCTCATAGTACTCCTCGTCGGAGTGGTAGGGGTCGTCCTCGGGCACGGAAACTGAGATGGAGGGGGCGAGGAACTTGCACCTCTCCCGAGAATTTTGGAAACGGCGGAGAGGGCCCGCCTCCTCCTCATCCCCTACATCTACAAACAAGACAGACACAAGGAGAAGAACTGCAGGGATATCTGGACACGGACTGAGAGCGTGAAAGTGAAAGAGTGGGGGGAGAAAAGAAAACAAACAGTGGGAAGAATAAAATAGAGACTGCACCAAAAAATGTCCATCTTTAATTGACTGAATACTTAGATATGAAATCTAGTTACAATATAATCCAACATCTTAACAACTGGAAGAATAACTCTTCACTTTATAGATTTCGCATTTTATCAAAGTCAAAATTGTAATTTGTTGTCATGTTTTTTTTAAAGACAGACATTTTTTGAAGTTATAAAGTTCAGAGACAAAGTTTGACAAGAAAGTAACAAAGAACTGATTTATAATAAGCAACACAAATGGAAAGAGACACAGGAAAGGGGAATGCAGAGAGACACTGAAGCTTCACTGGGCTTGAGTTAGACAAACACAGAGGACACTGACGAGTAGACAGTGATAAGCAGGTCAAAGGTTACAAAGCTTTGAGGCGCGGTGGTTCTCTGACACCCACAATATGAGGATTTAACATCATTTGAGGAAGATACTGGTGCTATTTACAAATCACACTAATCTAAACCAAGCTAGTTTAAACTAAACACTGAATATATAATGAAACAACCAAATCAGCAGATATAATACAGAAGTACACAAATCCTGTAACTTTAAAAAGCATGTGTAACCACCCACTACATGACAAATTCGACAAAAACCTCCTGATCAATCAAAGAAACGGTCGATTCTCCACTTTTTAATTAACTACCACAATAAAATCACCTCTCTTTGCAGAGCTATGAAGGTAATATCAACAAGTCCTGCAGTCACTGAGCCTTCACTGTACAGCCACGACTGGTCTCCCAACTTTCAAATACAAAACAACCAAGACAAAACTACAACTTTCAGCTCTACACAAAGATACACAACCTGGCCACAGCTGAGTGTACAACACTGAACATTACTGCTTTGATACATACAGTTATACATCATTAGTAAAAATTAAGTACATCATGATTCTGAGTTCAACAAATTATATCTTTGTCTTAAGACACACTTGAAATGACCAACTTTTACTTGGCGTGGATGAATTACAGTCATTGCACTCACAATAGGTCGAGCAGCTCCTTCACTTCAAAAGCAATCCATTGCTCAATTGTGAAATCTGATCTGCGCAACATTTATAAAACTTGGCCACATAAAAAAGGAGACAGTGGACAATGACCCCACATCATGATGGTCACATACGCAAAAAAAAAAAAAAACCTGAGATATAATTCAGCCGAAGAGGTGGAACAACAGGAAGTTGCAGGGTTAACCTACATTGGCTGTCATATTAGTGTGTTGGGAAAGACGGCACAGCATGGAGTTAGAAAGAGTAATGAACAAAGATCATGGTTAAAAAGAGTGCACTGGATAAAACATACTGTCATGCATTGAACTGGGTCGTTCTTTCTTTTTTCAGGAAATGGTTGCAACAATGAAGACACCAATTGGCATCTGCTGGATGAGATGAGGACGAGGAAGCAGCGGGTGAATGACAGAAAAAAGGAGAAGATGTTCCTGCTGTAGCAACGCTCATAAGTACAGCTTTTGAACAGGTAGTAATCTGGGGGTTTGTTTCCTGAAGTGGTGGAAGGTAGGGGAGGATTCCCTGTGACGGGATACACCAGCACCCCAATGTGTTGGTGAACACAAAAAATCCTGAAGCTACAGTCGAGGAAAAGAAAGACACCATGCTTTCAAACATTACAGAGAGAAAAAAAAAACACACTCTTGGAGGCAGACTTTCATTCTTCCTACCTCGTTCCACGGGACCAAAGTGCTCTGCGGCGGGTGACGGGGGAGGGGAGGGAGGCAAATTGGTGGTGTCTTCAACTACAAAAGGAAGACAGAAACAAAGATTTGTTCATACAAATGAGACATTCTTCCCGTGTTCAGTTCATTTATATTCGGGCATGAAGCTGACACTGACAAAGCCCTGTCAGAAACTCACAGTCATCTGGAGATGAATGAAGACAACTCCATCTCCACATCGCATTCTACCTACTTCCACGTTTTTGCATGAACAGAGCTCTGCTACGTTGCTGTGCCGCTCCACTGAACACCCCACTGTAACACTGCAGCAGCTGATTATTGATTTTAGCAGCGTGAAGTTGCTTGTTTACACTGTTGCACTCACATTACTGTTGTCCTTTCTTTGTATCTTTGTTTACCTGAAATGATCCTTTGCTCTGTAGATGTGCTGTCCACACAAAGGAAAATGAAAGAGAAAAGTGTTTTTGTGTGTGTGTGTGTGTGTGTGTGTGTGTGTGTGTGTGTGTGTGTGTGTGTGTGTGTGTGTGTGTGTGTGTGTGTGTGTGTGTGTGTGTGTGCGCTACTGGACGACCTCTGGACCTCTGAAGATGAGTTGAATAACAGAATCAGTGGGTGTTCAGCTTCCCTCCCACCGTACAAACACCGGCAGGTTTGTTGAGATGCCGACTCTAAGTTGTCTGTAGGTGTTTGAAGCCCTTCAAGCTTTGTCCAGCGTGCACACGGACTGTCACCTAGCTGAGATGAACTCCAGCCTCATGGGACCATCAAACGAGGGATATCATGTCCTCCACCGCTACTACACGAGTGTGCTGGTGTGTGTGTGTGTGTGTGTGTGTGTGTGTGTGTGTGTGTGTGTGTGTGTGTGTGTGTCTCACCTGATGGCAGCCTTTGAGTCTCCTGCTCCCCTTTCAGCACCGCCACAGCCTCTGCCGTCACCTCCTGCACGATCCGGGCCGACACTTGTTCTGAACATCCGCAATCACACCGAGACAGACGTGCAAGGTCAATAACGTCCCGACGTGAAAGTTGACATAAATGGGACAAATCCCAGACGAGCTGGAGGGTTGAAATGACACGTCCATGATGCCGTTGTAGTTCAGTGTATATGTATTCATACAAAAAAGAAAAACACAGTCTAATATTCCTTTGGTTTAGCTTGAGTCCTGTCATTTGAGATGAAAAAGCAGAGTGACTGGGCTGAAACTGTTTCGATAACCACAGCAACAGGAGGGATGCTGGTGAAGGCTGCATCACCATAGAAACACAGACTGCTTCAAAATGTGCCCAATAAAAATTACATTAATGAAAAGCAATTTCCTAAAATTAGGTTATTTGGGCCCACTTTTTTTTTTAATCAGGCTTGAGGACATGTGCTAGTTTGTTTTTCAATGACACACACTCACACACACACACACGCACGCACGCACGCACGCACGCACGCACACGCACGAAAGAAATGTAGAAAAATGAAGTGACATTCAAAAGACACACCGATCCAGCGTGTTATACACATAAGAATAAGTGAACATCAAACAGAATAAATACAGCAAAACCACGTGGTTTTCAAGATGACAGTAGGATTCGGTGGCCACATAACACTCCAAACAACATACTTGCACTGTATTTACTCTATTGCCTTCAGGTCTGAGCTGAAGCACTTTCATCAAGAGACGTGAAGTGGGCTGTTGTTTGTTTGTTTTTTTCCACATTAGTTGATGCGGACAGTAAAAACAAGGTGAGTGGGGGTTTAACATGCAGCACGTATGTGTCCTTGCCACGAGAGCTTCCCACTGGCATACAGCAAGAGCCTGAGGTGCACCGTTAGTGCTGAAACACTTGACCTTCACAACTTTGCTCTTAGTACTTTCGAACTGTCATAAAATCCACAACAGGCCTTGGTTTGGTGTCCATTAGTAAAATGTCTGTAGGGTCTAGTGTGAGGCACCATGCAGAGAATGACTGAACCACACTCCTGTTGTTCTATTTTTTTATTTGATTTCTAGTTAAAGTGGAGGATATATCACTGCAGGTACTGTAATGCAATTTGAGCTCGAGAACACTCAACATTCTTAAGATAAAAACCGAATTCAAGCAATATAATGTCTTTTAAAAAAGAGATTTTCAGTGCTGTCTGGCATCGGTTGAAAACATGAGAACGATATATAAATCAGTTATAGCATGTGTGTCTTCAGTAAGAGAAAAATAGGGCATTTCTCTCAGTTTTGCCCCAGATAAGAGCCAACTGACCTAACTAACCTGCGTTGTGCAATCACTCACATTTCCATCCAGTCAACATGTCTGCATCTATTTAAATACGCAGGATTAATAATCAAAACCTCCATTTGCGTCGCGGCGGTGTTTAGGATTGGGCAGAATTGGGAGGCTGTTTCGGTTGTTGCCGTTTCGAGACCTTATCCAATCCAACATCACCCACACGACAACACAAACAAGCTGGCAGCCGTGCAGCCACCCCACGATAACACACAGGCACACACTCCTTCCGGGAACACTTAACACAGCCCACTCACCTCGACTCAAAGCACCCATTTCCCTTGTTTCAGTGGGAAAGTGCAATAAATGTGTAGCACCTATTCAACGCTCCCAGACAAATCCAGTTCTTCTGATATTGGAACATTGAGCACAGGTGTCCACGTCAAGCGCAATCAGCGTTTGTTGCATCAGAATAGAGCCTGGAAACTTTGACTTGGGGCAACAAAATGAGAAAAGTGAACATTTCTCCACAAGATACAAATCGAATCCTGAAAAAATGTAAAACCTAATTCGAAAACTGGATGCAATTATTTGCAGGTTTCATGAATGAATATATCATTCATATTAGAGCATGAACAACAGATCAGATTTTGCAAGAAAACATTTTCTTATTTCAAAAATCATATGAGGTTTTTTTCCTAATTTCAGACAGCAAAGAGAAACCAATTAGGTGGCGTCTGCAACCCGTTCACTTGTCACTTTGACCTTTATTTCAGCATGTAAATTCTCTGGTTGTTACAGATATATGAAACCTTTTTGCATTAATTATGTTAATAGGAAAAAGGTCAGTGGGTAAAACGATGAGTCTTTGGAACAGGGTGGGTGAAGGTTCACGACTGTAAAATTGTGGTGATATAATAAAAGACCCCACCATTTACAGTCCGTAACATCAAACAATTCAGAGACTCTGTAGAGATCACAGGACTGAAGGTGCTCGTTACTCTGGGCTCCTCGGGCCACACTGCATCAAGAACAGATCTGATTCTGTCCAGGAACAGCCGCGCAGGCTCAGGAACAATTACTGAAAGCACTGCCTGTGCACACAGTACAATCCACAGATGCAAGTTAAAGCTTTCCAAAGCAGATAAACCATCTGTAAAAACACAAACCCCAAGACACTGCTGCCTTGTCTGAGCTGAAGATCATTTATAATGACTGAGGCCAAAACAAAACTACGTTTCTGTGGTTACATTAAACTTTAGCTTTTTTTTTTTAAGTGCAAGGCTTGCCGTGCACACTGCAGAATGGAGGGATCTTGTTAATATCACAGTTTAAAAACATCTCTGAGGGTGTGGGGATGCATTATCCTCTCTCAAACCTCCAACAATTGCTTTCCTCATGGGCTAAGTACAGCTAAATTAAACAGTTCAATGAAACATTGCCAGGTTGAACACAGTCGACCTCAGGGAGGCTTATTAAGGGGTTTTGCAGCGTAAGCAGCGCATGTGGAAGCGAAGACAAATGTCGTCAGTGCTTTGAGTCTGAGCACAAGCCCAGGAGAAACGCTGTACCATCAGCTCACAAACTATAGAAATGAGCTCATTTTTTCATCTTATATAAGTCAGTTCCCACTGCATCAGGATGGAATTCTGATAGAAGGCAAAAGCAACATTTGTAGTCAACCCAAACTGCATGTTGGGCGGTTTTAGGGGGTCAGTAACCCCCACCATCTTTTGTGGCATTTTAACAGAATCAATATGACCCAGGAGAGGCTGTCTCAAATAATACTATAAAAACTGTCTCATAGTGATATTTCATATCCAGCACCTCTGTGCTTGTGTGACTTAACCTGAAAACAACATCTGCCTAAGAACTCATCCTGATTCCCCTTTCAAAAGTAGATCTTTATGCCCTGGTTTTCAGAAGGTGATGTGAAGTTCAGTCTTCATTCAGATGTGTACAGGTGCGTTGGTGTTGGTATCACTCTCAGAATAAGAGACTCTGTCTAATTTGGTTTAGTATCTTACACAATCTGGTCTGTTAATGCATGTTTATCTCATAAACTGTTGAAACAGCCCGTGGGCTCAATGAATAGAATGAATAGAAAATTGCAAAAGAGATAACCCCAGTTAGATTACTTGATTGTTATTCTGACTGTGGGCTGTATGCAAATAACTGTGATAAATTAAAAAGGAAAAAAAAACAAAAAAGCCCGAAACGCACACCAGTGCAGTCTTTCATGCGCACGAAAGAAAGACTGACGCCTCATGGAGGGCACCCAGTTCACTGGGAAATGACTGAATTTTAGCCCCATAAAGAAAACCACAGACAAGCACATCCACAAATCCCCAGCATCTCAAAAACAACCTTGTCACATCCTTAAAACCAGTAGGCAGTGATCAAAACCAGCGTTGTGCGGCTGTCTCAGCGTTTCTCTGACAGAGACGTCTAATGACACAGCAGCACGCCCGTCACCGGCTTTGACAGCAGAATACACACATGCACAAAGGGCTGCGCCGCACCGCTTCATCTTACAGGAATATCCCAAAGCCACGGCACACAAACACGCAAAACGCGGCAGACGAAAGTGTGCATTACCTGCGTGACAAGCTGACCAGAGCCGAGTACTGCTCCCCTCTCTGAGCGCAGACTGCGACTGGAAGCCCCGAGTCAACGCTAAGCCCAGCACAGCCCCACACACACACACACACACACACACACACACACACACACACTCACACACACTCACGCACACACTCACGCACACACATGCAGGGACTGAGAGGGCAAATAGAGAGCAGGAGTGATGTCTGGGAGGATACCAGCAGGCTCCCAAAACGTGCAACACAAGGCGTTGCCATAGCAACAGACTGTCGGACCACTGACTTGGACCCATATGTAATTGAAATGAGAGCGACGAGTCGCGGCTCACATCCACTGTGGTCGCACACACCGAGAAATACGGATAAGTGGCACTTTTGGAAATACATGACAAAATCTAGGCAAAAGATAATACAGTATTGGTTATTAATTGAAGAATTTCTAAAGCAATTGTGATTTATTAAATAGCATCAAATCATTTTGGAGGTCTTGGATTTGCAATAAAATAAATTATAGAAACCATTTCATCAGTTGTATTTGAGTTGAAATAAAAACTCCAGTTATTTGACACAGCACATTAGTTCAGGTCTGAATGACAGTGGTTCTTTACACGTGATAAAATGTGATAAAAATCTTTGCAAGGTCTGATAAAGTACTTTAAATTCAATAGCTAGAGACTGAAAGTACTGCATATGAAATATCCATACATTGAGTGAAGCAGCAAGACAACTGTGTCCCACCAAAAACGTATCATGAAGAACATGGTTCAGTCAAACATCATTGCTCATTTCATTCTTCTGTGTAAAAATCAATATTTTGCTCGCATGTCCTTTACTCTATTACAAGGTTCAGTTTCATTTAAAAAAGACAATGCTTATATTTGCACTTTGTGCATAACCTTTTAAAGCATGGAGATTGCTATTATGCAATAGGAAAATGAGACATTCTCCAACTTTGAACTTGCCCCTTTCTGTTTGTGTTTCACACAGTGGAGCTTAATTGGGGTGAATCTCCAAACAAACTGATTCAGCCTGATGACGTGGAGGAACTTTAACAGCAGAAAATCTGGTCCAGGATTCTTGACGCTACGCCCAGCCGCTTGTGCCGGCCAAACGACGCGGACGTCAGTCGGTACAATATCTCCAGTGTAAAACTTGAGGATCAGCAACCCCGCGTATACTCGGTCCGTTTCTCCCTCCCTCCCTCTTCCTCTTGACCAACCGCAGCCGAGCTGGCTGCTCGGCTCAACTTTGTTTCCGAGGAAAGTCAAGAGGGCAATTTCGTGCTTCGATGGTTCTTGCTGGGTTTGAAGGGCTTTTCACAGGAAGAGAAGGCTCAATAAGTGATAACATCAGCCCTTCTGCCACCCATCCTGCCCCACTTATGCCCCGACCCGGTGCAGCTCGGGAGCACTGCTAATAAATGCTGACAAGAAGCTCTTCAGACAAATACAGTCTTGGTTGCACAGTAGCCGAAAGCTTGTATTGTTTTAACGATTAATAAAAAATCAGACGGTCTTTCTGCATATTACATCAGGTCTAAGACAAACTTTTACTCACTTTTACCTCATAGCAACACTGGGAATGCTGGTTTCTGTTTTCCATGCATCTCCTTCTGATATTCTGACCACAGCCCCTACATCAGTCATTTAAAGGAGGTCAGCATTATTTACAGAGTCTAAAGCAGGCCTGTCAGGAGGGTGGAAGCCGTCCCGCTGCATGACCTACTTAAAAGAGTAAAGACAACATCACCTGCCCCGTTTCAATTAAAGTAACTGCTGCCGCTAATTTGTCCACATGGGTTCAGACTGTTTCATTAAGAGTAGAGGTTATAATGCTTCACAGAGATCAGCAAACGGCCTCATTGGTAACAAATGAAGCATTATAAATAAGCTTATCTTACTGAGAGAAAAAAATGGATTATGGATTAATATTTATGCCCTTTTTCTTAGTCTGATCATGATGTCTCGTCATTTACAGTAAAAGTGCATTAAATATAACAATTTTCAGGATGTACTTTTATGTTATTTGCACTAAAATAAAGTATAAATTTAACACTTCTCATTACTTATGGATTGTAAGACACCAGTTTTCTTGCCTCAACTTGGCGAGCATGTGACCCCCTAAATGAGGATGATTTTGACAGATAATTTACGCCTCCTCTAAGGAACAATGATCTCCTAAAACATAAAAGTCAGGTCCATTCTCCAGAGAAGATCATAAGACGAAGGGTGCATTTTCAAACGCTGTGTTACCAGTCATATTTTTGGCTTTCACTCCTCATAGAGCAAAGCACTGTTTATGGCTGACACAATTTCCAAGCTTTGACTTTGAAGTTTTAATTGGATTGCTTACTGCTTTCTTGAAATATGTTGATAATGAGACAGAGCAGCACACAGGGCTTTGGCAACTGCTTATTATGTTGACTCGTGAGCTAAAAGGTAGCTGGAATTTACTTCAAGAGTGAATCAAGAGAGGCAATGTGACCATTCTGACTCCATAAATGATATCTTTAATAAGAGTGTCGTCCATAAAACAGGAGTTTGGGACTGGAAATATGCTTTAGACAAAACTTAGACAAAGGTACCTGAAGTAATGACTCATGTGACAACTAAACGACAAAGGCAGCACAGGTTTTAGAGGGAAAAAATAAACATAGCAAAAACTGAAATGAAATTCAGAATTTTGACTCAATGAGTTGGATGAAATCAGCATCTGGACAGGATTTAACATTCATCTTAGTACGAAAGGCAGTGGTGGGAATCAGCACTTCAATAGCTGGTGAGAACTGACCAGGAACTTAAATGTATAGTGACTTCTACTCATTCATTACATCAAGGTTTAGACAGTATAAAATAAGAAATTAATAAAACATGACTTTATTCTTGTCTGAAAAAGACTTCACTGATGTGCCATTTGAAGGATTTATTAAGCAAGAGAAAAATGCTCCACTGCTTTAAATCAGACAATAATGGTATAAGTATCTCCTCAATGCAAATAAATCAATACAACAATCAGCAATAGCAGGTATGAAGGGATCGTGTTGAGTGGTTGCATGAGTTGTACTTTGCTTTTCACTGTCACAACGCAGTATAGCTAGAGAGGAAAAAAAACCTGTTGACATTTACAGGTGGGATTAAGTGCTTTCTGCCCACACGATGTGTTGTACTGAGAAAAGTGTTCAGAAATGTGTCTCAGCAGGCCACTGGAAAGGAAAGCATGTCGAACAAGAGGCATCAACATGCATATAAGATATCTTCAATACAGTATCAGTATTGTTTTATTAGAATCAGCAGTAGTTTATGGAATAGGGTTTATAAAAAAAAACAACAAAAGAATCTCAACATTTACAGTGTTTAAGGATGTGATGTGAGAAAGATTGTGCTTTGGATTCTCACATAACTTTGTAACAAAAATGTAACAGCATGTTTCTTACATTCTTTGATCGCATGCTTTTCCCTCCAGCAGTGTTTCAGGAGTCGAACATTTTGTTGCTTTTAGTAATTTTTCCCTTGATTTTGATCTTTTTACACTTCTGACCTATTCTCACCAGGTATGTTTAAACAATCAAGAGCAGCACTGCTCTACATATCAATGCATACCGCACGGATTCATTTATTCATTGCAGATCACTCAGCGCTTTGCACAAATTGCAAATGTTATTATCAAGTTGATAAACAATTTGATGTATATATGCCCTAGTTTTTGCATTATCAAGCTTTTATCCCATGAATACAGTACATCAGTGAGAAATGTTCGGGGAAACAATACAACCATCTTGCAAACATGCTCACCGCTGCTCCCTGATCCGAAAATGTGATCAGTGCTGAACCACGTTAAAAAGGGGTGAGCACCAGGCGGCTACGCTCACGACTGTCATCAGCCTTAAAAACTAGTATCAGTTCGGTCTCAACAATGGGGAGATGGGAGGTTAATTAGGCTTCTGTCACTGCATGCTGCATGGGCTCATCTGTGGCAAGCTACAGCCAGAAAGAACAAAAGGCCTGGCCAAGGAAATTGTAGGGGAGCTGTTTCCATGGTTACACCATTGGTCTTGTCTCCAGGGGTGTGAGTGAGGGTGGGGATGGGGAGTGGGTGGGACGGGAGGGGGCGCACAGAGACAGATTTTATGCGTTAATTATAGCAATGTTAATAACAGTATGAGATTCTACTGAGGACTCGTAAGTGTTGAAATGGCACGCACACACATACACAAAAACACAACATTTTGCAAGGAATACATTCACATCCACTTCTGATGATTACATGCTAGAAGTGCACATGGACACTGTGCTGGGAGAAACTGTACACAAAGCTCTCATTTTAAGTTCCAACCTGGCACAATAACACACACACACACACACACACACACACACACACACACACACACACACACACGCTCACACACACACACACACACACACACACACACACACACACACACACACACACACACACACACACAGCTTTATTTATATTTATGCCTGTATGCACATCAAAACTCAAAAACTACCGCACATCATCTTGGTCTAACTTTGGATTCTCAACAAGTGTGAAAACACAAAATATATCATGAATCAGCTACACTTACACGTGTTTTTATCCTTTTAGCAGCAAACTTTACACTGTTAATCACAATCATACACACAGAGTAAATAATTCTGCCATGTAAAGCCTCACTGTTGAGCAGTGTTGTGTTGAGTCTCTTTTTCAAGGTCCAGCTCCAGGACAGGAAGAACTGGCGCTGCTCGAACCCACTGCTTTAAAATACTCACTGGAGCTGATTCTCAGGTGCATGCTTATCGATTGTCTTGACTTTGACCACCACGGTACAATAAGACTAATTTACAGTTGAAAAATGACAAACCATGTGACATAAATTTGTCCCAGTAATTTAACTAAAGCACTACTGAGTTTGTCACACATATTACAGGCACTGCAGCCTCCTGGATGAAAATAGCCAGAACCAACTGGCCTCTTTACATCTTTTTCTGAAACTGTCAAACAACTACAGACATCCTCTGTGTCAAGAGGACAGGCAACACGTCACACACAATAATATGCATAACGTACTAACAGTAGCCAGTTCATTATTCAAACTAATAAAAATGAATAACATGTGGTTAAGGATCATAAAAATAGCAATCCAATAGACAGAAAATGAAGCAAAGAAAATCCATTAAAGCAACAGTAACAGTTTATGTCTTCATCTCAAATCGTGTTTGTTTATTCAGTCATTATGGTGAATGAAAATAGTAAAATAAATCCTACATTACCTGCAGTTATCGCCTGAGCTCCGGTCAGCTCTCCGTTGAAGCCGTTCTCCCTGGCAGAGTAGGGGGCGGCCGAGACGTGGGCGCCGCCCGGCTGGCAGGTCCTGTACGCCGACGAAGAGAAGCCATTCGCTCCGTGCGTGCCGCCAGGCTCCTGCCCCCCTGAGGGGTCCCACTGGGGGGCGCCGTCCTCTGGCTGTCGACTGTCTGCCATGCTGGTGCTAGCTAGCAGCCCAGGATGATGGGAGAGGGAAGGGATCTCTCCTTCTGGGACGGGGAGCAGAGGGGATGGAGAGGAAAGGTGTGGTCAAAACCCATCAATTCTCTTATTAACAGCTCAATCGGGGAGAATGAGCGGCGTGGCGACCAGAGGAGGCTCCGAGATACACACTCACAAATCTGTGTGTTTGTCAGACATAATCCCTGCTGCGGCTCCGCTGAGCTTCACTGTCAACAGTTCAGAAAATGCAGCTGTGCTTGTGTGAGTTTGTGTGGAGACACCGATGTGAATTACTGTCCTTGGATGTTGGCAGGATGATGGCAACCACTGGGCAAAATTTATCGATTTGTGTACCTGTGTGTGCATCTGTGTGTGTGTGTGTGTGTGTGTGTGTGTGTGTGTGTGTGTGTGTGTGTGTGTGTGTGTGTGTGTGTGTGTGTGTGTGTGTGTAATGACTCATATCGCCAGTGGCTCAGGTGAAAATCTCAGCTGCTTGAAAATGAGCTGTGTGGACCTTGGATTTTCTACAGGGTTGAATTAAAAGTGGACTCTGATGAGATCTGGTGCTGGAAAAAACTCGTCTGAATCAGGTATCCACTGATGCACGTGTCTGCTAAATATCCAAAAGCAAATTCACCAGAAACAAACATGTTAGGGTCCACCCACAATGTAAAAAGGGCTTTATAACCTGTGTGACATGTATTTGTAGTGTGCTGACCAGCACGCTGTACAAACAGCGGTTGTTTCCCCGACTGCAGGTGATTGAGCAGAACAGCATGGAGGAGGAGATCAAGCAGAAGCAAAAAAAAAAAAAAAGAAAAAAAAGGGAGGGAAAATATTGATCAGACCATATAATCGCCCGAGGCAGAGACAGGCTGTGAGATTCAATGATCTCTTGGACAATATTACGCAGAAGGTGGGGGAAGGAGATGAATGGCTTTGATGGAGTGTAAAATCAATAAATAGGGCTGTGTACGTGAAGTCCTCAACTTGTCCCGTTCCTCTTCTGTGAACAAACGGGATCACCGAAGGTTTTTTTTTCTCATGCATGCCTTTAAGATGTTCGACTTGTTTAATACTTTAATCACACAATGACAGCGCCACTCAATTCCACGCCGTCGTATGTTAAAAGGACAAAAGAGATACGAACAGAAACCTCAATGAGAAAAGGAAAATTGCGAGCTCATACTCAAACTCAGAACAGAGGAAATACTCTGACAGGGAACATTTTGCACGAGTACTGCGGACGATAGCAGTGATTTCATTTGCAGAGCAGCCTGTGTAGTAGTGTGGGGGGGCTAGGGGGGGTTGTCATTCAGCTCTGGAGTCCACAGAGACCCCGACACAAAAGAGAAGTCTGCCGGAGAAAACGAAAACAGCAGTCAATAACTGCAGCCTGAGACTGAGGAACCGCTGTAGTGAGCGCTGCGTCCACAGTGCATTCAGATGCCACTGCTCAGACACAGACAAGAATAGTCACTAACAGAAATGTAAGAGTAGATCAGCTGAAACACTGAGCTTTGCCATGCAAACCATGTGTGTTTCAACTAAATTGAATCCCAATTCATAAATATTTAAATGCAAAAATGACAGTTGCAGAAGGAAGTAACCAATATGATGCTTGCTGTTAAAGTATTTTCTATTCTGTTGTCAGTATTTATTTAGAAAAGTGCTTTGTGCATCGTTCTGTTGAAGATATTCATTGCACAATTAGCTGTGACCTGCTGGTGGTGCCAGAGCACACAAATTAGTAAAGCTTCCTCTTCACACAAGACAATACATTCTGCACAGATGTAATTATTATTCAGGCTGTGTGAGAATGTCACAAACAGAACGTCTGCAAAAGGAATTAACATGCCGGTAAGCAAACAGAAGGAACAGAAAGAAGTGCAGATGCGATGGCTGGGAGCCCTCCCGACCTCACTGGATCAAAGTCAGGAGTTAATGAAGCTTTGCATGACTCAGCTCTGACGGGGACATCAACGTGAATGATGCTCGTAGGGAGACTCTACACTGCACCCCACTGCCTGCTTCACAAAAATCAGTCCCTGAAAGAAAAGCCACATCGGTATATTTTAGAAAGCGCCGTCACGGTCTCTTCTGCCGCTTGTGTCCCTGTTCCACTGACGAGCACTTCCAATATTAAAAAAGTCATAAAGCACAGAGACGGGGGCCTCGGTTCCTGATGCAATGTCTCCGCGCTGTCTGTCTGATGATGAAGGTCACTTTGAGCTGCGTGGCTGATTTCCAGACCCGACAGAGTCCCGCTGACAGCGGGCAGGCTCGGGGTGTCACTGACAGGTCACGAGGGGAAGGGGAAGTGTAGACTGGTTTCCTGGAGGCCTGTTGAGCTGCTGATGGTGTCTGTTTTGGCATAACTGTGTGCATAATGTGTGAATGAAACAGCACCACCTCCTGGGTGAGGACCTGATCATCCAGACCACGATAATGCAATGAGAAAAAAACCATTTGAAAATATTGTTTTCATTAAACAAAAAACGTGATGCATGTCAGAGTACTTTTTTTATTCTGTGTGATGATATCCAAATACATATTAGTGAGACTTGCTGAAAAAGCACTGGGAGAAAGGTGAGTAAAGTCTGAATGGTGATCACACAACGCATGAATAACAGTTCCAGCTGACAGGAAAATAAAAGCAACAGGAGTAAAAATCCTGTAGGTTACAAGAAATTTAATGAAAAATACTGCTGATTATACAATGTCCAGCAAAGAGACTCTGAAAGAGATGGTGGTGTTATGGAGTAAGACACTGAGCATCTTAGAAGACAGCAGGTCTGTTACCCCTGGCATAAAGCCTGTGGCAGCCTGCCAGTGGGGCTGGTTAAATGCAGCCCCGTCTGTGTGTGTGTGTGTGTGTGTGTGAACATTCTGTTGTCGTTAGCAACGGTTGCTGGGGCAACATCTATGATGTCACTGAAGATTCCATGACATCACAGATCAAAGGCAAAAACCCTCTAATGTTTGGGCTCCCACATTCTCACATGTCTTTTAGCAAAGGTCTCTTCAGGGAAGCGTTCGTCTCTGAACTTGCTGAGTAGCTAAGGGTAGCCAGTTGTTTATTCTCCAAAGAAAATGTGTGTTCAATCAGTTGCCAGTAACAGTCAGAAGTTAAAGATGCAGGACATGCAGGAACTCCTGAAAACTGTGCTGTTTAAGAAAACAAGGCCTTACCTGGTTAAGATCACTGAACAAGACTGGAGGCGGATAAAATGGGGTAAAATTGATCCACCGCTTCGACGTAACGTCAAGGAGCTGATAGTGGAGATAATCTCCACGATTTCCACAGTGATCAGCAAGTCAATGGATTCTGATGGCATGAGCCATTTTGTCACAGAAGACAAGGTGTCAGCCATCGTGAAAAACACCGTTCCTTCCACTATTTTCCATGTGCTGGGCTCAGAATTCTACAGCCAGACCTCTGTCACCCTGTCGAGTTTCATCACTAAGATGGTGGTAGCAGAGTTTGCTCCTGTTCGCAAACCAGCTAAACATCTTCACATTGACTTCTGCACGACTCAAGTCTGTAAAATACTGACAGAAATTGCTGGGAGGAGAAAGCATTCAGCCAAGAATGGGCAGATCAGCCCCTTGGTACGATATTCAGGCCGTCGAGAAACTCTGAAAATCACAGTTCGAAAGGTTGGTCAAAAAAAAGTGTGGACACTGTCACGCCTCCCACCAGTCACAGAGATCCCCGTCGCTGAACCACGTGTGGAGGAGAAGCCTGCAGAGAACAAGCCCTCCCAAATTTCATCCGGTGTCATTGGCAAATCTAACGACAAAGGATCCACTTCAACTGATGAAGAAGAGAAAAAACAGGAGTTAAAAAAATCTTTGGGCATGTTTGTTGTGGAGCTGCTGACAAAAATCTGTCAGGAATGCAAGTTTGATTACAATTCAGAGGGGCTGGACTCAGTCTACAGACGTCTGTTGGACAAAGTATGGACTAGAATAGAGGATGCAGACATCCATGAGAAAATGTTTGAAGACCTCAGTGACGCAATATTGAAAAAGTTAGTTAAGGTTTTTAAGTCTTCGAGGGTGCTGATAGTTATGCTCGTGATGGACAACCCTACATTTGATGATGTGCTGGTTGACTTGGTGGAAAAGCGGCTGAGGACGCCACCAAAGAAGTCTCGCTTTGCTACGTTTTTCCGTTCGGTTGGTAGAGCTGTCAGGAAGTGCTGCTGTTGCTACAGCAAATGAAGCTGGATTAGTGGACCTGCCTACAGTCTGTGCATTTGGGTTTTCTCTGGGCACACAGTTTTCTCATAAAAAAAAAAATTTAGACCAGGAAATAATCAGGCCTTGTAAAACAGAAAACGGTGGCTGTGGATCAGTGGGGAGAGCAGTCGTCTGACAATCGGGAGGTTGTTAGTTCGATTCCCGTCTCCCCCTGTCTGCGTGTGGAAGTGTCCTTGGGCAAGACACTGAACCCTGAATTGCCCCCGGTGGGTGGACTGAGCGCCTTGCATGGCAGCCGCCTCCACCGGTGTGTGAATGTGTGTGTGAATGGGTGAATGTGATGTTGCAGTGTAAAGCGCTTTGGTGTCTGCTAATGCAGATGAAAAAGCACTATATAAGTGTAGTCCATCTACCATTTTATTTACCATTTAGAAAACGTATAAAATCTGCAAGCAGCCTTGGATGAGCCATGCTGAGGTAAACAAACACCGCAGCTGGAACTGACAAGCACATGGGCAACAGGGGAGGGTGGGAGACACAACAAGGGGGCGGGGCCATCAGGGTCCTGAAATGGGCAGGGTAACTATGAAATATTTTGACAAAGAAGAAACATTTTCAAGCTTCGGTGGCTACAAAGTTTAACATTTGAGACTCAACCAGTAACTTCAGGAAAGAAAAAAAGTGAATGACTCAGGTTGACTCAAAGAAAAATAAATGCATAAATAGACAGAGCACAGTGTGTCAACGACAGTTTTGCAAAACTGTCTCAGAAAGACTTTATGTAGAAACGAAAGAGAAGTAATTAGCAGCATCGGTTCAGCGTAGTGTTTCATTTGTGAGGTGGTGTGTGACTATCGGCAGTTCAGGAGTCAGAAGGTGGTGGGGATAAAGGACTTTGTATGTCCATCCATCCATCCATCCATTTTCTACCGCTTATCCGGGGCCGGGTCGCGGGGGCAGCAGTCTCAGCAGGGATGCCCAGACTTCCCTGTCCCCAGACACTTCCTCCAGCTCCTCTGGGAGGATCCCAAGGCGTTCCCAGGCCAGCCGAGAGACATAGTCTCTCCAGCGTGTCCTGGGTCTTCCCCGGGGTCTCTTCCCAGTGGGACATGCCCGGAACACCTCCCTAGGGAGGCGTCCAGGAGGCATCCTAAACAGATGTCCGAGCCACCTCAGCTGGTTCCTCTCGATGTGGAGGAGTAGCGGCTGTACTCCGAGCTCCTCCCTGGTGACTGAGCTCCTCACCCTATCTCTAAGGGAGCGCCCAGCCACCCTACGGAGGAAGCTCATTTCGGCCGCTTGTATCCGGGATCTTGTCCTTTCGGTCATGACCCAAAGCTCATGACCATAGGTGAGGGTGGGAACGTAGATTGACCGGTAAATCGAGAGCTTCGCCTTTCGGCTCAGCTCCTTCTTCACCACGACGGACCGATACAACGACTGCATCACTGCAGCCGCTGCACCGATCCGCCTGTCAATCTCACGCTCCATCCGTCCCCCACTCGTGAACAAGACCCCAAGATACTTGAACTCCTCCACTTGGGCTAGGGTCTCTCCACCAACCTGGAGGGGGCAAGCCACCTTCCTCCGGTCGAGGACCATGGCCTCGGATTTGGAGGTGCTGATCCTCATCCCTGCCGCTTCACACTCGGCTGCGAACCGCCCCAGTGCATGCTGTAGGTCCGGGTTCGATGAAGCCAACAGGACAACATCATCTGCAAAAAGCAGAGATGAAATCCTGTGGTTCCCGAACCGGACCCCCTCCAGCCCCTGGCTGCACCTAGAAATTCTGTCCATGAAGATTATGAACAGAACCGGTGACAAAGGGCAGCCCTGCCGGAGTCCAACATGCACCGGGAACAGGTCCGACTTACTGCCGGCAATGCGGACCAGACTCCTACTCCGGTCATACAAAGACCGGACGGCCCTTAACAAGGGGCCCCGGACTCCGTATTCCCGGAGCACCCCCCACAAGACACCACGAGGGACACGGTCGAATGCCTTCTCCAAATCCACAAAACACATGTGGACTGGTTGGGCAAACTCCCACGAACCCTCGAGCACCCTATGGAGGGTATAGAGCTGGTCCACTGTTCCACGACCAGGACGAAAACCGCATTGTTCCTCCTGGATCCGAGGTTCGACTATCGGTCGGATCCTCCTCTCCAGTACCCTGGAATAGACTTTCCCGGGGAGGCTGAGGAGTGTAATCCCCCTATAGTTGGAGCACACCCTCCAGTCCCCCTTTTTAAACAGGGGGACCACCACCCCGGTCTGCCAATCCAGAGGCACCGTCCCCGACTTTGTATGTCCAAAAGCACTTATTGGAAAAAAAAAAACAATACTCACACAAACATAACTGTACATGTATTTTTTTGTGTCATATTGAGTATCAAGTTCAATCTTCAAATCAATTCCATTTCTACAGCCATCATCATAATTGTGATCATGCTCTTCAGGGCTGTTTAGGATATATAAGTGCACATTGCTGAGGACCCTCACAATCTTTAATAAGCCACATTAGAACATAAAATTACTTGGACATATATGATGCGAGGCATATCAATAATTTAGCCTGCCCTATGAAATTTTCTTTTAAGTGCAAATAAAATTCACATCACAAGGAACTACCTCTTCAGCAGAGACGTTTCTATCTGAATCCTTTCTTCTTCACCTTCTTCGTCAACATATTACAATGATAGACAGTGACAGGATACATTAGATAGCCTATAGCTAATGATTTATCTTTTATGTGAGGCATTGCAGAAAAGAAAGACTATGATTTTTTTTTTTTTTTTTTTGGCCTATTGGGACACTTGAAAGGCCTGTACTGCGGCAGTGGGGAGAAATATTTCTCACTATGTCCTCAAAATAGACTTTTTTCCTCCCCTGACTCCGACCAGCTAAAAGCTGTGGCTTTATAAATGGGTTGTTGAGTGAAACAGAGACAAAAAGATGAAAAGCTTACAGATAATACTAGAGGCTTTTGTTTTTGTGTTTACAAATGGAGTTTCTCTGAATACAATGTAAATCCAATCAAATTTAATGTTACAATTTTGTCTGTAATTGTTTAATTTTGAGGCAAAGGGTGAAAAGATACTAAGACTTTTTCTTGCAATCTGAAATCCACACATTTGAACCACTGTGTTGCCCACAGGGTGAGAGCGGCTGCAGCTTTCTGCCCCTTGCTGAAGAGCTTGTTGTCAGTAATTTCATGAGAAGTGTGAGACTGCAAACTTCAATCCACACAAGACAACAGAGTCTCTCAAACAGATACACATGAAAAGGTCAAAACACACAGAGAAACCCCCGTTCCCTCAAAATAGCAAGCGACCATCCACCTGAACCATAAATATATTCCATTTAGAGAGAGCCGGCTCAGTTTTAAATTTTGATTTGAGGCTTAAATGCACTTGCGGCATTGCAAGAGGAGGACGGTAAAGTGGAAGTGCATGTTCTTCCAGAGGCAGAACACCTGTTCCCCGGACCCTGGAATGGAACCCACTGCTGCACTGTACCGTCAGTCGAGTGCCGCTTTGTTTTGTCTAACACGAATTATCTTTGCTCAACAAATTATTAGCAGATTGAACACTAATTACAGGCTGTTCCTGCGTAACAACAGCAAAATATGTCTTCACTGTGTAAACAACAATTAGCAAAGCAACATCTAAAACTGACAACACACAACAATCACGTTTCCTCGCAACGCTGGAAACTGTGTGACGAGTCCAGCGTATTTCCACTTCTGCAAGGCCCTACTGTTCAAGCGAGATGAAGTGAGACCAATACGCCATCTATGAGCACATCATCCACAAAATGCATCCCAGACAATGTAATCGCAAAACTAATTAAGCCGTCCATTTGTCTTTTGTCATTTCCAGGGCTCTTATCTGCTTCTCTTTCTTCTTTTGTCTAATTTCTTAGCAACCTTGCACTTAAAAGTCTTCTTTCTACCTGTTATTCCTTCTCCCTCTTTACCTTCCTCCGCCTCCGACCATCACTGTTCCTCCTCCTACTCACTCCTACTCCTCCACCTTTCATCAAGCTTCATCTCTCTCTCTCTCTCTCTCTCTCTCTCTCTCTCTCTCGCTCGCCTCATCTCCCTCCTACGATCCGAGCACTTTCACATGCCGCTGCCATCTCGCTGTGCGTGCGCATTTGCGTGCGTGTGTGTGTGTGTGTGTGTGTGTGTGAGTCACACAGATGCTGCATTGCAGGGCTCTCCTCTGAGGGCCGGCTCGCTGCAAGAGCCACAGAGGAGCAGAGGCCGGGGAGGCCGGACCTTGGGCCTCAGAGTGTGTGTGTAAGTGTGAGCCGATACGGTCACGTGCCAAAAGTCAGTCCTTCCCATTGACTAAAGTTCATCTCACACACACACACGCGCAGTCAAATGCTTTGCTGATGAAGCAGTTCAGAGAGCTGATTCTTCCCTCCCTTCAGGGCGAAGTTCTTGTTTGGCAGCTGGAGCTCCATATATAAGAGCGAACCGCCATTTTTATTTTTGGCTTGACATGCTGTACATGACATATAACTCTCTAATTAGTGGGTGTGAGGACGGTTCCGAGGAAGATTTTGCTGTCGTGGGATTTTTGTGCTTTTGTTGTAAGAACAAAAGTTGTAACTTCAACATATTTCCAGCCTTTCATGCCAACTGGTTTCTGGTGAGAGCGGCAAAGGGATGAAAGCGTTCATCAAACTCTGCGCAAGAACGGGAGAGTGTGTACTTCCCAGGAAAGTTTTTTTTTTTTTACTGGTTTCAGGGCATTTTTATGTTTGAACTCACTCAGCAGAGCTATAGTTGGTTTTAATGGATTACAACCAAGCAGAATTGTGGTTTCATAATAGTGTCAAACTCAGTCATGGAGTCCAGAAGTCAGCTGATATTTACCCAGCGATTCCACCAATCACTGATTAACAATATGAATTAAATCAATCAGCGGTGTTTGATGGTTATGGTTTGGGGCTCCTTTTAAAGAAAGTTCCACTTTGAGATGTCTTTACCTATTAAAAAAAAGAAAACATGGGTGATCATATGTTCAACACACTTCATATATTTTGTTTTGGAGCTATAAGCTCTGGTACAATAAGTTACTATTTGTCCTGGGAGTGTGTTACTGTAAAAAGCCGATTGCCAAAGCAAATCAGACTCTCCATTAACATTCTGTGCAGCAGAAAGAGGAGAGATTTTATTAATAAACCGTCACAGGGAGAAGAGTGCTGAGTTTTCAGACTCCACACTGTCACGTTAAATTGACTCAATAATGATTTCAGCCTAAAATGTTTTCAAAAGAGGGGACGTGTCTTTCCTTTTCCAAACTGTGATGTGAATTAGAGAGGACACGTGACAACAGTTAAGCCCAACTTCAAACTGTCTGTGTTATCTTTGACTTAACTGAAACTGCAAATCGCAACAAATGTCATGATTTATATTTTTACCACAATGTGCCTATTTCTTGATGTGAGCAGGATAATAAGTGAAAGTTATTTTGGATACTGTCTGAACATTCTAAATTTCGATCTATATTCTTCTTTTCACTTGTTGAGCATAATTAAATTCACTGTCAGAATGTTTATGCATACCATCTTCACAAATTAAATTAAAAAAAAAAGTCTGTTGAGCGAGAATGCACGAACCAAACTGATTCTAGAGAAGTCTGAAAGGTTTTTAGTATATTTCATGAACACGGTTGGTGTTTGCAGCAGAGAACACGGCAGAGCATGTCTTGTTAAGGTTTTCAAGGCCAAAAAAAAATACAATATTAAAGCAACTTCAAGTGAAAATTCACAGGTCCACTGTTGCTTAACCTTTGAAATGATACATTATAGTAATTTTTAAAAGAGTAGCTGAAGCTTTATCAGGACTTACTTTAAGCAGTGAACAGAATGATCAAACAGCACTTTGAATATCTGAACAATTCCTTGTTATTTATATGAAAACACATGAGACTCACTTTACCAGATCACTGCATTGAAAATGTTTGTTTTCACCACACACATCTTGTCCCATTTATTCACTCTAATGCATTATAATTCGATGCTATATTGTCAATTAAAATGCCCTGATTTGAACAAGTCAGAAGGTGAGCCATCCGCGGACTCCCGTGACTGAAGCACATACGCAGACACTCTTATCCAAGCAGCCTTTACCAACCTGGCTACGTGGAACTCAGTCTTTCTACAAGCAGAGGGAACAAAGAGAAGCCATGAAAGCGTGACTGCCTTTCAGTGGGTCTTGGTGCTGATTGTCTCACTAAAGCAGCTCTTCTCCTCCCACTCAGTGCCCACTTCCCACTCATAGCTCCTAGCAGCCTGCACTCACATGTACATCCACCCACACAGCCATTTCATCTGTGGAGGTAACAGGCATTCTTTCCGTCTCTTCCTTTTTCTCTCGCTCTAAATGTTTCTTTCTTTCTTTCTTTCTTTCTGGCATATCTACCGCATCTCTAATGCTTCAGGTGACGAAAACTGGCTCGGTGTGACACTACATGAGGATAAGACTGGTTTCATTCAGGTACAGGCAGTCGCTACAGCCATACAGCTGCATTTATTTATTTGATTCCCAAATGAAAATACAGGTTTGACTGTAATTTTACTCATGTCCTTTCTGGTAATGCAAATTTTAACATGAGAATAAAAAGAGCTGCATGACTATAGCCTCAAGGTTTCAGTTTTTCTATTCAACCTCAAACAAGACTAAAATAACAATGAAATGTAAATTGGAACATATTAAACAGCAAACCGTAAACAGCGGTATCTTTACCTGCTCGTGTGGTCTGGTACTTGGGATGACGGGCTATAAGCTGGATCCACAGAATTTATCCTCTCACCAAACGCCACAAGGATAACGTCAAGACTGTCAGGAGACCAAAGGCCTGGGAGACAGCGTCCGTCTGCACACCTGTAATCATGACAAAGAAGATGAGTGCTTTTGGAAAAATAACAGAACACATTGCCTGACTTGACAAAACAAATCTGAAGCGCTCTTGATGTTTTCTTTAACATTTGAGGAACTCCACAGTGAACCAACTGCAGGATTCTGTGGGAATTTGCTCCACCTCATCCCAAAAAGTCTCAATAATTTAATGAGGATCCTCCAGATTGAAGCATCATTCAAACGACAGCATTATGAGAGCACTAATTTCTTATAGATAATACAAAATTAAGCTAGTAAATAAGCGTGGGTGATGTTACTCACTGTTCATCCATTCTGGGATTCATTTGCATATAATCTCAGTTTGATACAAGCATTTGTTGTTTGTGTGCTAAACCCAGATGGAAGCTTGAAGATAATTAATCAGAAATGGGCAAAAACAAAGGGGCAAACGTCGAGGAAAACAACAAAAAGCAGCATTGAGGAGCATTTTCTACAGTATTTTAAGCTGTTTTCACTTATCATATTTTTTTAGAGTTAATCTCAAAAACATGATTTTTCATCCGTAGTACACAACAATCCACAATAATGGAAAATGCTTTAAAACTAAAATTGAAATAAGCACCACAACTCTCATTTCATTTATTAAAATAACATGTTTCATGATTATTAGGAGTCTTATATCAAATACCTGCTGCGTTCACGAATGTCAACACAATATCAGAACTGTACTTTAAAGGAATTTATGCTTTTCTCAAGCAGGATTAGAAGATGCCAGCGGTAAATGTCTGTATTCTTTTTTTTTTTTGTTTTAATCTTGAAATAGTTTGAGTGCTTACAGAAATAAAAGGATTGCATGCTTGGCAATATGTAAAATGAGAGTCATACAAGACTGATGTCCAGCAAGTGCTTTTTAGCTAATTAGCTTCAGGCGGAGTAACAGTCTCAGTTTGTGCACACAGTTTGTGTAAAAACACACAGGTCTGCCTCGTGTACAAGACGTGTGTCTTTATTAATACGAGGGTTTGCTTGGAGATGTAATCTAATTTTCCACTTCAAATCGTCTCAAAGATATTTGTCCTTAGCCTTAACACGCTCACCCAAATGTCGTTGTTTGTACAGTTCTCTGCAAAGCAAAGCAATCAGCTAATGCATGAACACATGGATCAAATACCGAGTGTAGAGCTGTGACTGTAATGACGGGAAGACAACTCAGTCATCACAGTTTCAATTAGTATCACGGTGACTAATAGCCCAACGACGAGATTCCATCAAAGCTGCAAATTCACTGATGTCAGCCTGTTTTTGGGTTTTTTTGAGCACTCAAAAACATGATGGCACAACGAATTTCAATATGTTTCCTCTCATTTATGAGAAATGAAAAGAGATCAATATCACTTTTTTTTGGCAGCAGCTCTGTCAGTGTTCTGATCTGTAGTTGAACAAGAAAATTAGCAAATTGCTCCCACAAATCATCAAAGTGTACTTTGCAGATCTCCACAAAAACAGTTATTCTTAAGCTTTTCACCCCGAACATTCAAACTGGGCTAGGTTTCCTTTTTCCAGACGTGAACACATGAATCGTTTCTTTTCATGACATCCAACACTAATATTGTATTACACAGCATGAGAAGACTCCACAAACCCCCTATTCCACATGACGATGGTGACTCATTCCAAACATACAATACATAACAGTAACAACAGTTTTCACCTCTAAATACGAACTTCTATGAGTACAGCTTTATCAGCATGGTGTTTACTTTGCTTTCAGATCATTCAGTATCAAAGCGGTGAGTCAACAGCATCCTGACCTGTTCTTTAGCATGAAGCAAGATGTGTCCTATATTATGCATCGTATTATGAATAAAGGGGGACATTCTGAGGTAGAAATGCTTGGATAATTGACCAACCTCTAAGTGGCCTGGAAAGGAGACAGTTTGAACATCACTGACATTTTGAAGGTGACACAAAGGTCTGAAATAAAACTGCAGCAGACATGGCAACCAGAAAATGAATGTTTTCTTTAGTTTTTCTTTTTTTTTTACAGGTATGTGCATGTATAATAAGATTCTACAAACACCAGTTTCACATCATACTGTATCAATAAATCATGCATATTGTAAACACAAAGTGCAACATGATGATGCCTTAAACTGCATATAAAAAGACAATCTTTATATAAAGAAAATATAAACAAAACTCACAAAGACTGAAATAAAGTGTGAAGGAATAGGGTTGTAGGTCAATGAGGTGACAGACTGACAATAACTGAAATTCACAGCATGTCAGAGATTTTAGTCAGCTGCTGTAAAGTCTTTCACAGCAGCTTGGGAGCAGTTCATTACTCTCTATTCCCCAACAGCAAACACAAAGCCATAAATAGACCCCAATAATGGAAATCACCCTCAATTATAATGAGTGATCAGATGAGAAACTGACTCAAACAGTCCAATTTGAGATGAAATCCCTGATAGAATACCTTCATTAATTTCCTGCCACAACAGTTTGATTTTTTTGCCATTTTTTTTAGGTTGACAATTTGTGGATGGAGAGAGGTCTGGATATATCCATTCAGGTTATTTGATGATACGAAAGTGTCTAAACTGTCAAGTGTCAAATCTAAAATCCTAAATGCAAAGCTATGAGGCAACATGAGAACGTGTTTTTTAAGAATTTCAAAACTATAGAGCCCCATCGTAACTTCTGTGGTTACATTTCACCACCTGGCTCAGTGAAAGCAATAAGATCTTTACGAGTGTTGAGGAACCAGCAGCATTAAAGACAAACGTGTGTGATTTGCCTCAGATTAACAAAGGACACCATCAACACACTTTCTGAAATTCATTTGTGGTTCTTCATATTGAGGTTAAAAAAACAGCTTTATGGGAAAAACACACCGAGCCATTTCTATTATTTTTATAGAATTTCCAACACATGTGGGTTATAAAAAAGAGCTATTAACTCTTCCAATGATTACTGTGGGGAAAGAAAATTACCCAGCAATGCGTATGAAGAGGCTCATTGTGTGATGCACCGTGCTGCCCTCCAGGATCGACCCATGTTACTTCAATTATGTACGGTCAAGAGATTCCAATAAAAATGCTAATGAAATGCCTTGAAGTGAAATAATTCATAATTAACAGAAACAGAACAAAATGCAAATAGAAAACTCTGTTGTTGATTTCCATGAGTAGACGCAAATTTGACTGGTATTGAGACGGTTTCAGACAGCATGTGCAGCGAAGCTCTGGAGTCATCGTCAGGCTCTGGCAGCTTGCTGTAGCATGTCATTACAGTGTTTGTTAGATATTACTGGCCTAAAATAGACTATGTTTTTAGACTTCAGCATTGTGCTTTTTCATAATTTACGGTAGATCAGCCGCCGACACACTCCCACGATCCCACTGATCAACTATGAGAATGATCTCATTTTTCATTTTCAATTTTATCAATCATTAAAACATCTTCCCGAAAACAATCAGGAACGAAGTGCTCATTTAAAAGGTAATAATTTTGGGAAATGAGGTCTATTCAGGCCACTTTGTTCACTTATTTCTTCCACTTCACAGCAAGAGGAATAAAAGCACTTGTAATCTGGAAAAGAACAAAAAAAAAAAAAAAAAACTAGCCAAAAACCAATAAAATTTGACAGAGTGAAACTCCTGAAAGTGTTATGCTGGTAAATTTGCTACTAGGGGTGGGCGATATGGCCTAAAATTTATATCACGGTATAATTTGAACCTTACACGGCAGACGGTATATATCACGGTATAATTTGATATACAAATTACAGCATAACAGTTAGTTAAAGCTAGGGTTGGCGATTTGAATGAGATACATTTTTTTAAATACTGGTTAAAATGATCTTTATGACCCGATGGGAAACAATTCATAGCGTGTTCTTAAAGTAGTTTGGAAAATATCCGCTATCTACAGCAGGAGTAAAACGGGAAAAACAGCAACCAATCGTCTTGACGGGACACCTTTTTTTAAACCAATCAAATCCCTTCGCCGTTCGACCTGCCCCCTGCGCGTGCATGTCAATGGCGTGCACTGACCCTGATTCAGTGCGCGCGTAGAAGGACGGAGCGTCGTTGCAGAATGGCGGAGAAGAATGTTTGGGGCTTTACTTACCGGTGAGTGCGCCATACTTGGCATAGTGCAAATAAAGAAAAACGAAGAAACGAAGCGCTGAGGACAGGTTACGCCAGGAACGCACTGGACGCGGAAGTGCTGCGCGCACCGCGCGCACCGCGCGCACCGGGCGCGGAACGTCTCTGCGTCTCCGCTCCCAACGGAGCTCCTCCAATGGGGTGGGAGCTGGGCGGAGCCTTGGGGAGATGTTACATTTGTGCTACATGCTAGTTTTCCCAGATTGCCAACCCTAGCTTTAATGGTTACCACAGTACATGGTAAATGCGTGGAAGCAGGAAGTAGTTTTTATACTATTAAATAACATAAGTCAAGTTACTTTGAAGCCAAACCATGTCCAGATTATAGATGAGGGGTCGGCAACTTGATTATGTCAGGGCTCTCAAGTTTTGAATGCGGGAAAGAGTGACACTCCCACTCCCCGATCCTGTCCCCCTCCGGAGAGTTGTCCACCTCTGCGGAGTCTGCAGTGGCAGACTCACGTGATGGCAATGCTTTTTTTCATTGGTTGTTGTGCTATTTTAGCCCGCCCCAGCTGGGTAATTGACAGGGTAGGAGAAGTGTTTCCTCCCGGTTCCATAGCAGCGGCGCACCAGACAAATTTGCCGGTATTTTTTTTAGTGTTAAAAAAAATAATAAATAAATAAATAAACAATAAATTCAGCGTGAGAGACACAATGTGTGGCGTGAGTGCGTGACAAAACACCGAAATGCGTGACTGTCACGCTCAATGCGTGAGACTTGAGACTTTTGTTGGAGCATGAAGGAATCTTCCAAAGCCAGCTAGTTCGTCGGTGGCTAACAGATAAGCTAACGGCTGACTGAGACAGCGGTGGCGTCTAGCAGCAGGCTACTGTTACGACGACGTGTCCCTGAAAGCAGCAGGAGCTGCAGGTTGTTCACTGAACCAGAGGGTTTCAATGTGTTTCACAGGTAATGTCGTGAAGGCAGTTTAGGAGGAGCTGATACTGACAGGGTAATGGACGGTGTTGCTGCCTTCGCAAAGCAGCTGCCTCCGATTTTCAAAATCATCTGGCGGGCCAGATATTATTGTTTTCGGGCCAAAAGTGGCCCGCGGGCCGCCAGTTGCCGACCACTTTTGTAGATGTTACACCAATCTTTTTCACGAGCTCTTCTTCTGTCTTCACTCCTGGCCGCCATCGCTGTTTTTGTGTACTTCCTCCTCGGGGTACCGGGCCTCTAAAAAGCTGCATTACTGCCATCTAGAGGACGTAATGTGCTATCGCGGTTGGGCGGTATGGCCAAAATCCCTACCGTGGGCCAAATTTATATCGCGTACGGTTTATACCGTTTATATCGCCCACCCCTATTTGCTACTGTTCAAAAAGGTTAAATTGTGTTTCAAACCCAAAATGAGTAACAGATCATCTTAACTATCAAGCTTTACCGAGGACTTCCAAGAAAGCTAACAATCATATGCCATAAGATCAGCTAAAACATCACAACCACTCTCCAAATTCTGTACTGAAGTACCACCGTTGAAGGTTTCTCGTGGTGTCGAGCAATAAAACATTAGCAGCACATTTGTCAACTTCGGTTCGATTGGAACAAAACGCCGTGCGGTTGATGAATGACCGCGGTTCATTAGTGGAAGTGAGAATGCTGCCATACGAACAATGACGCGCTCCAAACAAGAGAACCAAATGAAATGGAAAAACCGGTCTTGGTCCAAACAACCGAAAGCAACACAACCTCACGACCAATCACATCAGCCGTGGAGGGATTCTTAAGTTACATAGCTGCAATACAAATATATAATAAGTACACAGGTGGAAAATGGTGATTATTAGCTGGAGAAAATGGCACTAAGACTGAATGGTGGTTTAGTGGTTTGCCCTTTGACCTCACAATGAGACCATCCCAGCCTGAATGTTAAGTCTGCTCTGAAAAGCACTTTGAGTTACAGTTTTTTACTGGAGTATAAAAAGTGCTATATAATTAAATGGTGATTGATGGCGGCATAGTGGTTAGCGCTCTGGCCTCATAGTGTGACCCTGAAGTGTTATATAGATGGATGGATGGATGATTGATTGCTTTATGAATTTTTTATGTTATCTCGTATGTGTTTTTTTTTTTTTTTTTTTCTGGGTACTCCTTTTTTTCACAGATCAACAACATTCATATGCGGTGACTTGTATCAAAATTGAACCTGCAAATGTGAATTTGTGATGGACCGACCTGTTCATAATGTACTTGACCTTTCACCTCGTGTCTGCTGGAACTGCGTCCAGAAACCTTAAGTTTAGAGTCGTGTTTGTGAATCTCATGCATCATCTGAGCTTATTTATCCTGAATGTTTGCCCGTTTGGTATCAGTGGAATAAATTTGTTTTTACAAGAGATGCACAATGACATTGAGATTTTGCAAGGTCAAGTCTAAACCTTCACACAACATGCCGAACCACTCTTTGCACACGATTCTGCTGCTCCCAAAAAAAACAGCGCACCCATTTCAGGAGCAAATTCCTCCATTGCAGCCGTTTTGGAGGTGAACGGGGCTCCAAAGGTTAGCACAGGCGCTCTGTTCAACCTCCGGCTGCATCTTTAAAATGTTCAGTCGATTAGCTCTTCTCTGCCCACACACTTCACAGTGAACCCTTGACCCTGTCACCAGAACGTCACTTGACCTTTACTGGTACCAATCACTGCACAACAGGAACCTGCTGCTCTGGAGACGTCTGCTACAGCTGTCAAGACATCACGGACTGATTGTCCACCAACATGTCAGTTTTTAACTGGTTCCAACAAACCAACTCCAAGGAGTGATGATTTACTAGAAGCATGTGTGTGTGTGTGTGTGTATACTCCTCCATTAGACAGGTGGCATCTTCGAGCGATAATCAGTTCCAATCACATCGCCCATCTGGAGTTTTGATGTGGAATCCTCTTTCAAATTCAGAAATGAGAAACTGCTCTAGACATTTAGATGAAGTGAGATACTGAAGAAGCGGTGAACATGTGAGAAACATGTCCACCGGATGCATACAGGCACACACACACACACACACACACACACACACACACACACACACACACACACACACACACACACAAGCTTAAACACACTCATGAAGAGCACCAGGAGTTTTGGACACAAATTTTAAGCTTCTCTCTCTTTTGACAGTGTGAAGGTCATATCTGCCCATTTCTTATGCAATCTAGCGCCCCACACACACACACGCACGCACGCACGCACGCACGCACGCACGCACGCACGCACGCACGCACACACACACACACACACACACACACACACACACACACACACACACACACACACACACACAAAGTGCTTTGTTCTGTCCCCTGGGATGGCACATCCAGCAGCCACCTGTCAGCCCACGTTCGCTGCAGTCTGCAGAGGGTTGCTGTGTTTCAAGTGACCAAGCTTTTTCATTCTTTATTAAAAAAAATTTTAAAAAAAATTAAAAAAAAAATTCCTGGATCTCATGTATTGTTGTTTCAATATGTGAGCCAAATCCTCTTAGATTTTCAAGAAAAGGGTGTTTGGAGTTTTTAATGATTCAGTGAGGCTGTAAAACTGTCTCCTCGAAGGTTTGATTGTAAATCACATGACTGAGCAAATTAATATTTAATGAGTGTTTGTTCAAAACGCAAAGTCTTCCTCTCACAGTGTAACATGCAGGTGTAGACTGTGCTTCTGCAAATATTTGTAGCAATGCAATGCAAGGCAACATGTAACATGTTAGACAATAGAACAATGCTTAAACGCTAGCGATCATTCAGTACTACATCAGGAATTGTGAGTATATTTGAACATGTGTAACATTTTAGCATACCAATGTCATGGAATATTTAATTGACTCATTAACATTTCTGTATGACAGTGTTATGTTGTTGCTTTTTTTTTTTCCTTCACAAGTAATTACTGCATATAATGCACATAGCTGAAACGGTCGACGTGAGAACTTCCAAAAAGCAGTGTTACATGGGAGTAATAGGTAAAATGAAAAATCCCTTCCAAGATTAAATTCTGGGGAAATTGTCTTTAACAGCAAAGTGATTATTCTTCTCTATTAGCCTCACATTTATCATCCTGCCTTCTCATTAACCTGCCCTATCTCGGAATTATTGGGTGCTGTGGCCTTCTGGGAAACGTAAAATGAGTGTGTGCATACATCCAGCTCTGTGTGAAGACTGAGAGGACTTTTACAACAAGAAGCAAAAAGCTCTTCGGTGTGAATCCTTAAATGTTGAGTAAAGACAATGTGCAACAAAAATCAATATTAGCATGATAATATATATGATTTATTGGAAAACTTTTCATAGATTAACCAGCTACCACCTTTTGAGGTGACAATGTTCAACGTCAAACAAAGCTCTCTCTCCACTGATGTAGCTGACTGATTCCCAGCGCACATCTACAGCAGGCAGGAACCATGCTATCTTTAAAAATAAATGTACTGTATGTGTCATCTGTAAAAAAAAACAAAAAAAAACTGACCTGTCCCCTTCATTTCAAAACAACAGAAACACTTGATGACCTGAAGAGGTTTTCACTTTGCTAATTCTCAACATGAATACAGCGACCATTCATGACCCAGAGGAGAAGATGAATAAGATTACTACAAAGGAAAGGAGAGTGCAGGTGAAAAGTGCCCTCGAATTATTTCATCAGCGTGTCAAAGTATAACAACCAGCTTGGCCTCAGTAGGGTGGAAAAGTGAAGCTGAGATGGTTTAGACGTGTATTCTGGAGGGGCGATAGCTCTACAGAGAAAGAGGATGAAGCTGGCAGAGAGAGGAGGAAGGTCAGTGAGGTGGTGATCGGTGTGAAGCAGGATCAGATCTACACATAACGACACAATTACACTGAATGTGCCCAAAAATGAAAGCAAGAACATTTTGATTAATTACCTTAATATTTTGAGAGTCTGAAACACTCAGAATCTTTATTGTGTGTCAAGTGAGAGCTGTTTATATTTCTGACTGCACACATAAAGCAGCTAACTGAATCATAATGAGGATGAAATCAATCTGACATGGACAGATTAGTAACTCAATTATCTAACATGATCTATTATCTGAACAGTATACTGTACTACTGAGGCGATCCCACATCTAAAGCATCCAGCAAGCGTGCACTTCCTTCTGAATAAATCCAAAGGGAGATGTTTGAAGAAAATGCTTTGAACACAATGAATGTCAGCCTCGGCAAACAGAGTTGAGCCGTGCTGCGTTCAGCCTGTCAGCACCAAGTCAAACAAAGACGAAGTCTGTCTTTGACATCCAGGTACAAACTGTTGCTTTCTGTGTTTTGCGTGACATGAAAAAACATGTTTTGTCTCATATAATTGTTGAAAGTATCACTCTGGTTTCAAATCACACAGCTCTGATCAAATAGAGAAACACGCAGCATCCTTTAACGTGCGTTCATTTTATGATCATTCCTGCCACGTGTCGGCCCCTCGACGACAGCAGAAAAACAAGGTGAACAAAAGAGCTGCCGGGAATCTGAGTGAGAGAAATTAAACGAGGGAACAGGAGACGAAATGACATGATGGAGGAGGGAGAGAGAGAGAGAGAGAGAGAGAGAGAGAGAGAGAGAGAGAGAGAGAGACAGAAGAAGGAAGAAAAGGAGGATGAGCGTGACAAGTGGGGGGAGTCGGGACCATTACCTCACTGCTGCAGCGGCTGACAACATGAACATCCCATCCTATCGCCTGTCAATACACACACTGCTGCAGCCTCACTCTCTTCACGTTCATTACTACGGCTGTGGGAAAGCTCTGCTCGCATTGAAAGGTGCGATTCAAACAGATTAGGGATTAGAAAACAAAAAACTCTGAAATGCCCTCATGTGACCAAACTGCTCCTGCGATGTTTTCTGATCCGTTTCCATCTGCGAGTTTGAGAAAAGTTTACTGACGTCAGCCATAGCGTTCCGAAATCCCACTCTGAAGAGATCAGCAAGTTCAGCAGGACGTCTCCATATTGAACATTTGAAACCGGATGTAAATGTGATTGATCCAGCCTGTCACATGACCGCATCACGTGGCCAGAGGAGGCGCTGTGGTAGGGCGATTTATGCAAAACTTTAAGCCGTAAAATAAAATCAACAGATGATTTATGTGTGTGCTCTTTTTGAAACTAACATTATTGCCCCCTGCTGGAATTTCCCTGGAATTACAGCTTTTCTGCACTTTCGCATTACCTTCATGTTTTACCAGCAGAGGTTGGCGCTTGACCCAAGCACATAATAACCCAAATGATACTTTCAAAGTAGAAGAAAATATGATAACATGTAATTCTCGGGTGTACTCTTTGGTCTTATGTTATAATACAAATATATACTATGTTATATGCAAGTTATAAATAGGCTAGCTTCACCCACATTTTTCTCAACCCAAGCTGTTTGCAGCCTGCTTTAGAATAGAACAGATTTCATTTATCTCACCACAGAGAAATTTACAATTTACTTCTGCCATCTTGCTGAACAGCTTTCTAGAAAACAGCCCCACATTTGAGATGACTCTTCTCAGTGATCTGTCTCTGCCCTCTTCCTCTTCCTTCATCTTTTTTTACAGATCTACTCTATTCACATACTTTTGTTTTGTTGTATTCGTCCGTTGTCTCACAGCACTGCCTTGTCACTCTTGCATCAAAAAATTAAGTTATCACTTATCACTGCACTGATATGAGAAACTACTGTGTCTGTCAGTGGAAAAAATAAAACTAGCAGTCCACATAGTTCAGCGGTTTTACAGACAAAGTGTTAAAACACCTAATTTGTCATGGTTCAAATATGTAAATTACCTTCCGTGCAGTTACAGGCCACTGTTAAGCCTTGTACGCAACATTTACTTAATTAATTTATATTCTGATTTAGATGAGATTTTAACTTTCTATTTATTATATTTGATTCTGTGAGGAGCAATGCTGTCAAAGAAATTCCTTCAGGGAATAAATAAGTACTTTATATTCTATTCTATCCTATTCTTTGCTTTTCTCTCTAAAAACAACCCAAATTTGAATGAGCAGGTGAACAGACTGTTTTTGGTTTCCATTTCTTTTTGCAGGAGTTCAACAAAGAATATAACAAACAGCGATATTTAAATGAAGGCTCTGTGTGTGTTTTTGCCTGCGTCTGTCATGGTGAGTTTGGATGGAGAGCTGAGCGCTCGCAACAGCAGAGTAAAAATATGGTCGCAAGAAGAGGAAAACATTGGCGGAGGAAGAAACCGTCTAACAACTCCTAGAAAATAAAAAATGTAAGTAAGTTTAACGCAGGCCGGTCCGAATCATTTGTGGTTCAGCAGGTGAGGAGAAAACAAGAAAGGAGACGCTAAACAAACAGGAGAAGGTCAAAAAGGCCTGCTGGGAAATGCCTCAACCGTTTTCCCTCATGGAGCCAGCGGGGGAGAGCCGGCCCAAGACTTTTCACATCAGACGCTCTCAGTGTGTGTGAACGGACAGGGCTCTGCTCAAAACTGGCAAACAGCGTCCCGCTGGGCAGCTGGCTGTTTGGATGTGTGCATATTTGACACAAGCGAAGGAACAGGAGCTGAATGATCAGTATTGATTGTTGAGTTTTGACAGTTTGAGAAACTGCAGCATGAAAGGCCAGCAACAGAGTCGTGAAAAAATAAAACGAAAAGAGGTTTATTGATGCACAGGTTTGTTAATAGTATTCAATCTCTTCTGTTTCTGAACAGCTTTACAACAGAGCCAGAGTGAAAACACACTGCTGCACATCGATCAAAACAGATACAATACAGAAGTATTAGGCGTCTTAATTCATTCAAAACTGATTCCATTAAAACCAATTAATCTGTGATAGAAAGTGAAAACAAATGAAACGCATAACAATTTGCGATGTAAAAGTGTTGCTTCCTTTACATTTTAATGAAAAATGAAGTAATGGTGAATGAACTTCACTAACTTGGCACATTATCATCCCTTTATCAGCCACATTCACACATTTATACAAATAATTACACTTGTGTGTAACACTAGAAAACAGTACAAAACATTTCCGAGCATCTATAAGTGTTTTGGGATGAGGAGGAACACACAGCAGAGCAATATCTGCTCTTACATGCGGCTCACGCAGATCAACTGTGTGAAAAGTGAACTGAAGCAACTTTAAAAACAAAAACAAACGGCAGGAGAAACCGGTCTGTCTTTCCAAATGACCCTTCAGACACACGGACAGAGGAAATGGTGGAATGATCGACCAAAACAAACTACCAGATCTTGCTTTGCTTTGCTTTACCCATTTGGTTTTACACTGACCTTCATTGTTTATTTCCTTAGAGTTTGTTTACAAGCTGTATGTTGTCAGAATCCAAGTGAGATTTTTGTCTTAATAGTTTCTTTTCGTCTGGAGCAGCTGAGTAGTTGGAGAGTCGAGTGGGGACCAGTGAGTCGAAGGTTAGAGCTTCAATGTAACGATAAGATCATATGCGCTGCTTTTTAGAGAACAGAACTATTTATATTGTTTTTAAGCAAGTACAGGAAAATTTACTAGCAACTCTGTGCGATATGAATCCAGCCAGAAGTTTCAGTGAATCCACATGTTGCTGGGGGGTTTGGGTTGAAACCGTCCCTCGATCTTGTGGTTTGTGTCCTGAATGCTCCGAAGCAGCTTAACGTGTTAGTTGATCTGGTGTGTTGAGTCTACAGACACACTGGGCACTCGGAATCAGTGAAAAAGAGTCACGATGCCAATGAACCCCATTTACCATATACTTTTTTTTGGGTTTTTTTTGTAACAAAATCATTTCACCTGTTT